>NC_073403.1:1756475-1803975 GCF_028641065.1 Leucoraja erinaceus | reverse complement strand
TGCGTGTGTGTGTGTGTGTGTGTGTGTGCGTATCTGTGTGTGCGTATATCTGTGTGTTTATCTGTGTGTTTATCTGTGTCCGTCTGTCTGTGTGAAGTTTGCACGTTCTCCCTGTGACCATATGGGTTTGCTCCAGTTGCCTCCCACATGCCAGAGACAGGTGGGTTTGTAGGTTAATTGGCCTGACTAAATTGCCCCTGGTGTGTTGGGTGATAAAGCATTCCAACATAGAACTAGTGAATGGGTGGTCGATTGCTGGCATGGACTCGGTGGGCCAAGGGGCCTGTTTCCATGCTGGATCTTTCAATCAATCAGATGAAAATAAGGAGAAAATAAAAGGGAATAAAATGCTGCTGTCATTCAGATTCCCGAGGCAGTACACACATGCTCACATCGACAGCAAAGTAAATATTGTACCATCCTTTGTTACAGCAAGAATTCACAATGCACAACAATTACATTTAATAAATCCTAAACCAGCCCATAGGACAAAAAGCTAATATCTGCTACCATTCTTTGTGTATTTCACAGAAAGCTCCAATTTCATCATGAAAGCCAGAGCTGTCATAACAAACTCCCACACGAGCATATGCACAGTCGACCAAGCATAGTGCAGAGCTGGGGAACGCACATCACACAGCTTACTGTGTTTGAAGCAGACTCTTGGCCTCTGTATAAAGTGACCCAATGCAGTATATTACAGGGAGCCCGAACATTACATCTCCGAGGCCAACACTGTGGCAAGCAACATGAAATAGACCGTCTGCCACAGAATATGTGAAATACCCCATTTTGGCAGCAATTAGATGCTGCTCGGCGATCAGGTTCTTCTGGCTTTAAAGATACTGCTGCCACAGAACGCCAGAGTCACTGGTTCGATCCTGACTGCGGGTGCTGTCTGTAAGGAGTTTCTACATTCCCCCCATGCTCCAGTTTTCTCCCACACTCCAAAGACGTGCAGGTTTGTATGTTAATTTTCGTGGTATCATTGGAAAAAAAAACCATGACCCTAGTGTGTAGGATTGTGCTCGTATGCGGGGATCGCTGGTCGGTGCAGACCCGTTGATCCGAAGGGCACTGTAGCTTTAAGCTAAACTGATGCAAAGTGCTGGAGTAACTAAGTAGGTCGGATTGCATCTCTGAGGGACATGGGATAGGTGACATTTTGAGTTGGGACCTTTCTTCAGACTCCTGACTAGAAGGGTCCTGACCTAAAACATCACCCTGTCCATGTCCTCCAGAGATGCTGCCCGACCTGCTGAGTTACTCCAGCATTTTGTCTTTTTGTGTAAAACAGCATCTGCAGTTCTCTGTTTCTATATTTTACTCCCTGCAGCTGTTGGTTTCTTTGCATAAAATAGCCACCATTTTAGACTTCAGGGATACTGCATGGAAACAGGCCCTTCGGCCCACCTAGTCTGAGGAAGGACATTATTGCCATAGAGGGAGTGCAGAGACGGTTCACCAGACTGATTCCTGGGATGTCAGGACTGTCTTATGAAGAAAGACTGGATAGACTTGGTTTATACTCTCTAGAATTTAGAAGATTGAGAGGGGATCTTATAGAAACTTACAAAATTCTTAAAGGGTTGGACAGGCTAGATGCAGGAAGATTGTTCCCGATGTTAGGGAAGTCCAGGACAAGGGGTCACAGCTTAAGGATAAGGGGGAAAATCCTTTAAAACCGAGATGAGAAGAACTTTTTTCACACAGAGAGTGGTGAATCTCTGGAACTCTCTGCCACAGAGGGTAGTTGAGGCCAGTTCATTGGCTATATTTAAGAGGGAGTTAGATGTGGCCCTTGTGGCTAAGGGGATCAGAGGGTATGGAGAGAAGGCAGGTACGGGATACTGAGTTGGATGATCAGCCATGATCATATTGAATGGCGGTGCAGGCTCAAAGGGCCGAATGCACCAATTTTCCATGTTTAGGAAAGAACTGCAGATGCTGGTTTAGATCGAAGCCAGTCACAAAATGCTGGAGTAACTCAGCGGGACAGGCAGCATCTCTGGGGAAAAGGAATGGGTGACGTTTCAGACATCAGGAGCCTGAAGAATGGTCTCCACCCGCAACGTCACCTTTCACTCCAGAGATACTGAGTTACGCCAGCATTTTCTATGCTTTACTTGAAGCTCCCAGGGTGGGATTTGAACCGGCATCTCTGATGACACCAGTCTGGATCTCTGGCTGCAAGTCCAGCAACCTGACCACTGCACCACCGTGCCCTCTCCCACACAGAGAGTGGCGTGTGTCCTTCCCATACCCAGCTCGCTAGCAACCAGCGTCAGAGGCTGAAATGACTATTCCAAATTCTCAGCAACAAAAATCTCCCGACAAGTGCCAAAAATATCACGGGGGTAAGTTAAACCACTGACGCACGCTGTGCTAGCATTGTTCAGAATTGTTCTTTCATCCTCACAGTTTTTCCAGGAATGCGACAAGGAAATGCAGGTACAGCATTAATGAAGCACTTACTTGTCAGTATATAGTAAGCACAATACGCTTATTCCAATTCTCACACGTCAGCAACACTAAAATTACGAGACAAATTATTTTAAAAACTGCAAGTGCATCATAACTTCATTTTTATATTTAAAAAAAAAAAGAAATAGAACAGCAGTAACATTTCAGAGGACAAAACAAAAATGTTGGAACAACTCTTGCCAGGTCTAGATGATTCGAGCTGTCAGCAGAGGTTGAATAGGCTGGGACTCTATTCCTTGGAGTGCCAGAAAATGAGGGGTGATCTCATTGAGGTGTATAAAATCATGAGAGGAATAGATCAGGTAGATGCACACAGTCTCAATCTCAGAGTAGGGGAATCGAGGACCAGAGGACATAGGTTCAAGGTGAAGGGGAAAAGATTTAATAGGAATCTGAGGGGTAACTTTTTCCACACCAAGGTTGGTGGGTGTATGGAACGAGATGCCAAAGGAGGTAGTTGAGGCTGGGACTATCCCAAAGTCCAAACAGTTAGACAGGTACATGGATAAGACAGTTTTGGAGGGGTATGGACCAAGCTCTCCCTTGAGCCTCACATCCGCCATGTCATTAAAACCTCCTTCTTTCACCTCCGCAACATCACCAAACTCAGACCCTCTCTCACACCTCCCGCTGCTGAAAGACTCATCCATGCCTTCATCTCCTCCCGACTGGACTACTGCAACTCACTTCTCCTTGGCATCAGCTCCACCTACATCAACCGACTCCAACTGGTCCAGAACGCAGCCGCCCGACTCATCACCCACACCAAATCCTGGCATCACATCACTCCAGTCCTCAAACAACTTCACTGGCTTCCCATCTCCCACCGGATCACCTACAAAATCCTGATCCTCACCTACAAAGCCCTCCACCATCTGGCCCCCCCCCCATATCTCACTGACCTCCTCTCCCCCAACCAACCCTCACGGTCCCTCAGATCCACATCAGCTGGTCTCCTCCCCATCCACAAGTCCAACCTCCGCAGTTTTGGGGACAGAGTCTTCTCCAGGGCAGCTCCCAGGCTCTGGAACTCCCTCCCCCAACTGATCCGCAATTCCGTGTCCCTCACCATCTTCCAGTCCCGCCTCAAGACCCATCTCTTCACCTCTGCCTAACCTTAGCCCCACGTGCCGTCCCTTTTCATCTGTGCATTAATTGCCTCGTATTGTGTTTTGTATTGAATTCTGTCTTTACTTTGTGTACTAGTCATGTCTCTATTATTTATTTCATTCCCCTTACATGTTTTTCCTCTACCTGCTAAATTTTTGTAAGGTGTCCTTGAGACTCTTGAAAGGCGCCCATAATTAAAATATATTATTATTATTATTAAGTGGGACTAGTGTAGCTGCCCATGTTGGCCAGTGTGGGCAAGTTGGGCCGAAAGGCCTGTTTCCACACTGTATCAATCTGTGACTCTGGAGGTCAGGTAGCATTCATGCAGAGAGAGAGAGAGAGAGAGTCCGTGTGCAGTTTAGTTTATTGTCACCCGTACGGAGGTGCAGTGAAAAGCTTTTGTTGCGTTTGAACCAGTCAGCGGAAAGACAATACAACCAAGCCATTTACAGTGTGTAGATTCACAAGTGGGTAACGTTGAGTGTAAGGCAAAGCCAGCAAAGTCCGGTCAACAATAGTCCAATGAGGTAGATTCATGTCGACCTGCTTTCATCGGGTTTTGAGTAGTCAATAGATGGTTTTGTTTCAGTTCTTCGGCGCCACGGTGATGCAGCGGTAGAGTTACTGCCTTACAGCGCCAGAGACCCGGGTTTGATGCTGACAACGGGTGCTGTTCGTACAGAGTTTGTATGTTCGCCCCATGGGTTTTCCCATGGATCTCCGATTTCCTCCCACACTCCATTCCATTCGGGTCATTAAGTCAATGTTGGGTCATCACACGATGAGCATTGGTTTCCTTTAGTTTATTTGGAGACACAGTGTGGAAACAGGCCCTTCGATCCACCGGGTCCACACCAACCAACGATCGCCCAGTTACTAGCTCTATGCATTGCCAGTTTTGCATTATATGATGATAGATTTCTCTGGTCCCTCCGTCCCCTTTGTTTAATCATTCTGTATTTCCTGATTATTCTGTATCTTCCCTCTTTCTATTTTTTTTGTTGTTTTTCTTTATGTACAACTACTACGGACTGACGCAAAACTGCATTTCGTTGTACTCATACTTGTATTTGTGCGATGACATTAAAGTTGAATTGAATAGAATATACACTAGGGGCTTACAAACTTACAAAATTCTTAAGGGGTTGGACAGGCTAGATGCAGGAAGATTGTTCCCGATGTTGGGGAAGTCCAGGACAAGGGGTCACAGCTTAAGGATAAGGGGGAAATCCTTTAAAACCGAGATGAGAAGAACTTTTCTCACACAGAGAGTGGTGAATCTCTGGAACTCTCTGACACAGAGGGTAGTTGAGGCCAGTTCATTGGCTATATTTAAGAGGGAGTTAGATGTGGCCCTTGTGGCTAAGGGGATCAGGGGGTATGGAGAGAAGGCAGGTACGGGATACTGAGTTGGATGATCAGCCATGATCATATTGAATGGCGGTGCAGGCTCGAAGGGCCGAATGACCTACTCCTGCACCTAATTTCTATGTTTCTATGTTATGGGGAGACAATTAACCCTCAAACCTGCATGTCTTTGGAACAGTAGATGCTGGTTTACAGAATTAAAAAACGCAACGTGCTGGAGTAACTCAGCAGGTCGGGCAGCATCTGTGGAGGACATGGATAGGTGACGTCACAGTTCTGGATCCTTCTTCAAACTGATGTTATTTCAATATGTTTCACACTTTAGATTTTAGAGATACAGCAGGGAAACAGACCATTCCGAGTCCACGCCGACCAACACACACGATCACGGGGAGAATGTACAAACTCCATTTGGACCGCATCCACAGTCAGGGTGGAACCCTGGTCTCCGGCGCGGCAAGGCAGCATATCTGTGGTATTTCCAATTCTTAATAGAATTGAATTGAATTGAATCTTCAATTCTTTCGGAATTCCAGCATCCACTTTTTTTTACTGCATTTTGTCACAGTTTTATCAAAACTAACTTTGGATTCTCCAGAGCTGGCGACCAGCTTGGCATAAAAGCTTCACTTAAGATAATCACCATCCACTGGTATATGAATGGTGGCATGACATGGAAAATGAGTGTTAGCTGTAGCTAAGGGCTGGCTAGGATGATCTTTATGTTACACAAGGGAGATATTGCCTTAGCATGAACATTAGACGCTTCTTTTTCCAAGCAAAGCTTGCAAAAAAAATGTGTCTGCAATCTGCAAATGCTACACGGGGTTATTTGATTCCAATTTCCCCCATTATATCTCATTGTAGCCCCTGCACTTTCCCAGTAGCTGCATACACGAGATTCTACATTGGACAGGCTAGATGCCAAAAATGTTCCCCATGTTGGGGGAGGCCAGAACCAGGGGTCACAGTTTCAGAATAGGGGGTAGGCCATTTAGGACTGAGATGAGGAAAAACTGGATGTTTTCAAGAGAGAGTTAGATTTACATAGAAACATAGAAAATAGGTGCAGGAGTAGGCCATTCGGCCCTTCGAGCCTGCACCGCCATTCGATATGATCATGGCTGATCATCCAGCTCAGTATCCTGTTCCTGCCTTCTCTCCATACCCCCTGATCCCTTTAGCCACAAGGGCCACATCTAACTCCCTCTTAAATATAGCCAATGAACTGTGGCCTCAACTACCTTCTGCGGCATTTAGCTCTTAGGGCTAATGGAATCAAGGGATATGGGGAGAATGCAGGAACAGGGTACTGATTTTGGATGATCAGCCATGATCATATTAAATGGCAGTGCAGGCTCGAAGGGCTGAATGGCCTACTCCTGCACCTATTTGCTATGTTTCTATGCATTCTGTTACTTTTTCTTGCATGCACAGCCCTGGCTCATTATCTTTTGTCTGGTACTATTTGTTTGGATAGCAAGCAAACAAATCCTTTCACAGTATATCAGCATCGGTGACAATAATAAACCTATAACAGTCCAAAAATAATCAGACACAGAGATTTAAGCACCACGCACAATCCTCAAAAAGTATTGAATGATCTGGCGATGAATCACAGAAAGAATTTTACTGATTGAGGGGTATAGGACTAGTCAAACAAAGATGGGTCCCGTTCTCAAATGTCATCTCTCCATGCTCTCCAGAGGTGTTGCCTGACTCACTCAGTTGCTCCAGCACTGCTTTTGTTTTCCAAATGAATTGCATATCAGATGTTTTGTCTCTACATGTTGGATTATAGACCTGTGGGCTTGGAGGTTAATGACTTAAGCCCCTGCACCACTTAGAAAACCTGAACGCCCCACCCAAGGTTTCCGTGCGGTTCCCGGAGGTTGCAGGTAGTGGAAGCAGGTAGGGAGACTGACAAAAACCTCCGGGAACCGCACGGAAACCTTGGGTGGAACGCAAAGTCTCCAGAGGTTTCCGTTCAGGTTTCCTAAGTGGGACAGGGGCATAACTTACTTACTTCCTGCCTATTATGCCTCCTGGCATGTAGGGCAGCAATTCCTTCAGTTGCTGTTTCCGTAACGTATGTGTTTGACGAGGCAGGGTTGTTGGCCCTGTGCTCAACCTCCAACCTGGAGGACCAGCGGAGCGCTCTTGGTCTCGCCTCTACCCTTCCACCTGTCCAGCATGGGAGACCCTAACAGGAGACAAATCTCCCTCTGACATAGCTCTAGGGGTGACTGAGACACACAAGCTCCCCGACCACGACAAGGTTGCGATCCAACAGGGAGTTGGTTGATCGATCCCTGTAAATTGCTCCTAGTGTGTTGGGAAAGTGGAATAACATGGAACTAATGTGAACGATGATTGATGGCCAGCATGGGCACAGTGGGCCGAATGGCTGTTTGCATGCTGCATCTTTAGACTAAACTCAACCCCACAGGGTGTGGAATTCTCCAGAGAAATAGTAATTTACCAGCGTTTGGAGACTGTAGTGGCTTTCTTAGAAATGGCTCCATGGCAGATCATCACAAATTAGATTGGGTGGGCTGTGTTTGCCCACACGAGAGGCTGAGGCTTGGTTTTATCGATCTTCAGTGGGGGATGGATCGGATGGAGTCTTTATCCTGGAGCAGGGGAGTCTAGAACGGTAAGTTTCCTGACCTACAGGGCCAGAGAACCGGGCTCGAGTTTGCACGTTCTCCCTGAACAGTTTCCTCCCACATTCCAAACATATGCAGGTTTGAGGATCGATTGGCTTGTAACTTGCCTCTAGTGTGTTGGATGCAAAACTGGCATAACATAGAAGTGGTGTAACATAGAAACGTAGACAATAGGTGCAGGAGTAGAGGCCATTCGGCCCTTCGAGCCTGCACCACCATTCAATATGATCATGGCTGATCATCCAACTCAGTATCCCGTACCTGCCTTCTCTCCATACCCCCTGATCCCTTTAGCCACAAGGGCTACATCTAACTCCCTCTTAAATATAGCCAATGAACTGTGTGGCCTCAACTACCTTCTGTGGCAGAGAGTTCCAGAGATTCACCGCTCTCTGTGTGAAAAATGTTTTTCTCATCTCGGTCCTAAAAGATTTCCCCCTTATCCTTAAACTGTGTGACCCCTTGTCCTGGACTTCCCCAACATCGGGAACAATCTTCCTGCATCTAGCCTGTCCAACCCCTTGAGAATTTTGTACGTTTCTATAAGAGATAAGTGTACGGGGTGGTCGTTGGACGGTGTGGACTCGATGGGCCGAAGGGCCTGTTCCCACGCTGTATCTCTCAACCAAAATTAAAATAAATGTTTACATAAGGAGGAATACAGACCAGGGGAATGCAAACATTGAACAGAAGGATTTTTAGGATTCTATGCAGATATATACAGTATCATTTGATTGGACTTTGCTGGCCTTACCTTGCACTAAACGTTATTCCCTCATAGAAACATAGAAATTAGGTGCAGGAGTAGGCCAATCGGCCCTTCGAGCCTGCACCATTCCCCATTCAATATGATCATGGCTGATCATCCAACTCAGTATCCTGTACCTGCCTTCTCTCCATACCCCCTGATCCCTTTAGCCACAAGGGCCACATCTAACTCCCTCTTAAATATAGCCAATGAACTGGCCTCAACTACCCTCTGTGGCAGAGAGTTCCAGAGATTCACCACTCTCTGTGTGAAACCGCTATCTCATATATATCTATACACTGTAAATGGTTCGATTGTAATCACGTATTGTCTTTCTGCCGACTGGTTAGCACGCAACAAAAGCTTTCGGCACACGTGACAATAAACTAAACTGAACTGACCAAGGTTTATGCTGCAGTAGCTGGAAGAACACATACCAAATTCTGCATCTGTGGAAAAGGTGACCAGGAATTCCACCTTTTGTTTTGTTTTAATGAGCTCTTTAAAGCATGGAACAAAGCACAAAGTACTGGAGTAACTCAGCAAGTCAGGCAGCATCTGTGGAAGGAATGGATAGGGGACGTTTCGGGTCTGGGCCCTTCCTCAGCCTCTGAAGGTGCATTCCCTCCGACCTGAATCGAACAATTCCAGAACGATTTGGGTTTTGGAATAAAGAGACAAATGACAGAAAGAACAATATCAGGGACCTTCAATCCACCAAAGCTGCACGGTGGTGCAGCAGTAGAGTTGCTGCCTCAACAACCCGGGTCCAACCCTGACTACGGGTGCTGCCTGTACACAGTTTGTACCTTCTCCCCGTAACCGTATGGGTTTTCTCCGGGTGCTCCGGTTTCCTCCCACACTCCAAAGAGAATGGAGCGGCTGGGCTTGGGTACTCTGGAATTTAGAAGGATGAGAGGGTATCCTATTGAAACATATAAGATTATTAAGGGTTTGGACACGCTAGAGGCAGGAAACATGTTCCCGATGTTGGGGGAGTCCAGAACCAAGGGGCCACTGATTAAGAATAAGAATGGAGATGAGAAAATACTTTTTCACACAGAGAACTGTGAGTCTGTGGAATTCTCTGCCTCAGAGGGCGGTGGAGGCAGGTTCTCTGGATGCTTTCAAGAGATAGGGCTCTTAAAGATAGTGGAGTCAGGGGATATGGGGAGAAGGCAGGAACGGGGTACTGATTGGGGATGATCAGCCATGGTCACATTGAATGTCGGTGCCGGCTCGAAGGGCCGAATGGCCTCTACTCCTGCACCTAATGTCTATTGTATTTCTAAACTAAAAAACTGCTGCATCTTTCCAGCATTTTGTTTTTATTGCAGTAATAATTTGATCCAAGTCATAGCCCCAACAGTACCGTTAACGCCAAGTAAACTGCCTGCTCCCGAGGAACTGCACCATCTCTCTTGCCTGCTAAACCCCCTCTATGGAAGCCCACACAGCGGTTTAATAGAATCCTCTACTAAACAATAAATGTTGTCATGCTCTGCTGATTAATGCAGTGAAGGAAGGGATCTGCACACCAGTGGAACACTGCGCCTCCATCTCCTAATTCCTCTCTGCGTTTAAATACAAGTGCTTATAAAGCAGAAAGCCAATCCGCCACAACCCACCGTTCATGCTCATCGCTGCAGTTCACTTCAAATGCCTGCAAATATCCAGGTTGAGGCCTGGCCTCTCAACGTCAAGCACACATACAGGAGACACATCAACAAATCAAGTTTCTGGATGCAAGAACATTCACCATTACTGTACCGTTACAACTATATAGTCAATAGTCAATAGTCAATTTAATTGTCATTTGGACCCCTGGAGGTCCAAACGAAATGCCGTTTCTGCAGCCATACATTACACACAAATAGACCCCAGACACAACATAATTACATTTTACATAAACATCCATCACATTGCTGTGATGGAAGGCCAAATATATATATATATCAATCCATATCTATTACACCACCAACTTTATTCCCACAGAGAGTGGTGAATCTGTGGAATTCTCTGCCACAGAAGGTAGTTGAGGCTATATTTAAGAGGGAGTTAGATTGGCCCTTGTGGCTAAAGGGATCAGGGGGTATGGAGAGAAGGCAGGTACGAGATACTGAGTTGGATGATCAGCCATGATCATATTGAATGGCAGTGCAGGCTCGAAGGGCCGAATGGCCTACTCCTGCACCTAATTTCTATGTTTCTATCAGCCATGATCATATTGAATGGCGGTGCAGGCTCGAAGGGCCGAATGGCCTACTCCTGCACCTATTTTCTATGTTCCTATGTAAATCTAACTATCTCTTGAAAACATCCAGTTTTTCCTCATCTCAGTCCTAAATGGCCTATCCCCTATTCTGAAACTGTGACCCCTGGTTCTGGCCTCCCCAAACATGGGGAGCATTTTTGGCATCTAGCCTCTCCAATGTAGAATCTGGTGTATGCAGCTATTGAGAAAGTGCAGGGGCTACAATGAGAAACCTATTTTCTATGTCTCTATACCCATCCATGATTAGTACGGGTGTCAGAGGTTATGGGGAGAAGGCAGGAGAATGGGGTCAGGAGGGAGAGATAGATCAGCCATGATTGAATGGCGGAGTAGACTTGATGGGCCGAATGGCCTAATTCTACACTGACCTCTCATTCTCCATGACTATAACTCTATCAATGTGTCAATATGGATCTTTGACTCTTTATTTAATCTTAGCAGAATATTGAACACTTCCAGCAAACAATTTTTCAAATATGTTTATGACACAAAATACCAATCAGTCCACCCAGCTATGACATACAGCATCGAAACAGGCCCTTCGGCCCAACGTACCCATGCCTACCAACATGCCCCATCTACACGAGTCCCACTTGCCTGTGTTTGCCCCATATCTTTCTAATCCTATCCTATCCATGTACTTGCTCAAATATTATGAAACATTGTGATAGTCCCTGCCTCAACTATCTCCTCTACCAGCTCGTTCCATACACCCACCACCCTTTGTGTCAAAAAAATGTTGCCCTTCAGTTTCCTGTTAAATAGAAGCTGGGATGTAATGTTAAAATTGTACAAGGCATTGGTGAGACCAAATCTGGAGTATGGTGTACAATTTTGGTCGCCCAATTATAGGAAGGATGTCAACAAAATAGAGAGAGTACAGAGGAGATTTACTAGAATGTAGCCTGGGTTTCAACAACTAGGTTACAGAGATAGGTTGAACAAGTTAGGTCTTTATTCTCTGGAGCGCAGAAGGTTAAGGGGGGAACTTGATAGAGGTCTTTAAAATGATGAGAGGGATAGACAGAGTTGATGTGGACAAGCTTTTCCCTTTGAGAATAGGGAAGATTCAACCAACAGGATATGACTTCAGAATTAAGGGACAGAAGTTTAGGGGTAACATGAGGGGGAACTTCTTTACTCAGAGAGTGGTAGCGGTGTGGAATGAGCTTCCAGTGGAAGTGGTGGAGGCAGGTTCGTTGGTATCATTTAAAAATAAATTGGATAGGCATATGGATGAGAAGGGAATGGAGGGTTATGGTATGAGTGCAGGCAGGTGGGACTAAGGGGAAAAAAAAGTTGTTCGGCACGGACTTGTAGGGCCGAGATGGCCTGTTTCCGTGCTGTAATTGTTATATGGTTATATGGTTATAAATCTCCCCCCCCCCTTCACCTTAAACCCGGCCCCATAGCAGACCATCATCTATTGCAACAATTGATGGCTCCCACAGATTGTCGCCGGAAGCTTGCGTCCTGTTCAGGGTGGACCATGACAGTGAGGTCAACATTTGAAACATGGAAGATGGACACGAATGACCTTAAACCTATGACCTCTGGTGCTGGATCGGCCTACTCTTGGTAAAAGACTCTGTGCTTTGAACTTATCTATTCCCCGCCTGCTTTTATACAGCTCGATAAGATCACCCCTCGGGCCTCATGTGATCCAAGGAATTAAGTCCTAGCCTGCTCAACCTCTCCCTGCTGCTCAGAGCCTCGAGTCCTGGCAACGCCCTCGTAAATCTTCTCCGCACTCTTTCCAGCGTAACATCGTTGATGCATGCCAGCACTTGGAGATGACTGCTTGTTAAACAAGTGCTTGCTAGAGAGCCAGATTCTAATGGAGGCAGGGAGGAACGACGGCTTACATTTCACTCCTTATCCAACAGACTTTTGTCTCCTTTCCGACCCTAGCCTTTGTCGCTCCACCCATCTGCCAATCAACCCCGGCTCACCTGTATCCATCTATCACTTTTCCCACACAAAGGGCGGTGGGTGTATGAAACGAGCTGCCGGAGGAGGTAGTTGAGGCAGGGACTATCCCAACGTTTAGACGGATGCATGGGTAGGACACGTTTAGAGGGATGTGGGCCAAAAACAGGCAGGTGGGACTAGTGTAGATTAATGTTTGCTTCAGTATTTAAAGGCTGCACCGTTTGACACTTGGACCATCTTTAATCGAACTTTGCGGGATTCTTTCTTGCACTAAACGTTATTTTACCAAAGCCAATTAACCTACAAACCTTTGGAGTGTGGTAGAAAACCCATGCAGGTCACGGAAAGAAGCTCCCGAAGATATGGAAGGGTAAAGTGTGAAAACGAGATATGAAAATTCATTTTCCTTGACCTTCTTCCCTTTTGATGTCTCGTTTTCACACTTTACCCTCCCATATCTCTGCGTCTCCCTCTCCCCCGACACTCAGTCTGAAGAAGGGAGATGAATTAGCAATGACAATAAATTACTTGCTCAACCATCAGCTCCAGGAACTGACCATGGACAAGACTATCAAAAATTATGAAACCCCGCAGAATTGCGCACTGCTAGCAGTCCCAGCTGTGAATCATGTAATATGGGGCTATTTGGGCATTGCAGTACGCTCACAAGAAATGAAATTACAGCGGGTGTTGAAGTTGCTGGGGTCAGGCATTACGGCTTTCGCCAGAGGCTTGGATGAAGAGCACTTGTCTGTATCACAACAGGATGCCTTGGCACTCATCAAATAAACTGTATTCGTAAAAGTGCTATGAGACCCAACATACACCCTAAGTTTGCGGGGCTCTGTAAACCATCTAATATTCAATTACCTAATCTGCTTTTTGGAGAAAATCTCGCCAAAGGAGTAAAAGAACTGGCTGAAGAAGCAAAAACCGTGGGGATGATGAAACCACTGGTGCTCGGCAGATCAGTTCGAAGGCAGTTTCCCTACCGACGTGCGGTGACTGGGGCCGGTGAAGGAACAAGTCTGTCTTTCCCATATATACGTTATTGGCGCACTGCTCCTGGGGCATGTGGAGGTTACAGTGTTCCCACTAAGAGCAGGGGACAACAATTGTCATCGGCAAACCCCGAGGTGGTTGCGTCTGGTCCTGTAAGAGACATATTAAATATTTCACACTTACAAGTTGGAGGAAGATTACAATTCTTCCTAAAAGAATGGCAAGAAGTAACATCTGATGCGTTTATACTGTGCAGTATTGTGGGATTTCGAATTGAATACTACCCATATTTAGATCCTCCTAAGCATATTTCAAGCCGGACATGTATTTTCTCAAAAGAAGAGAATATGGAGATTCCGGCAGAACTTGAAATATTGTGTAAAAAAGGGGTAATTGAGAAGTCAGTTCACCAACACCATCAATTTGTGTCAAGTATTTTTCCTAGAGCAAAAAAGGATGGTGGGTGTAGAATTATTCTAGATCTGACAAGTCTTAACCCTTTTGTACAGTATAAACATTTTAAAATGGAGACATTTGCCAATGCTATACAGCTAATTTCAAGATATGGCTAGCATAGATCTTCAAGATGCATATTACTCTGTGGCTGTGCATGGTAATGATCGGAGATACTTAACATTTAGCTGGATGAGTCGATTATGGCAATTTAAAGCATTGCCTAATTGAATTAACCTCAGCTCCTAGACAATTTACCAAATTGTTAAAACCAATCTTAACACTACTAAGAGCTCAGGGCCATTTAGTAATGGCCTATTTGGATGATATTCTGATTGTAGGAGACAATCGGGCTACTGTAGAAGCATCAGTGTCAAGAATCAAGCTCACTTTCGAGAGACTGGGATTTATTATCCATCCAGATAAGTCCAAATTACTACCAAGTACAGTAATTGATTAGTTGGGTTTCACTATTAATTCAGAACACATGGTAGTGACTCTGCCCAAGGATAAAGGGCTGCAGTTAACTGAAGGTTGTATCAAGCTCATTACACAGCACCAACCCTCAATCAGGCATGTGGCAAGCTTGCTTGGCAAACTAATTGCTTCATTTCCGGCTGTACAGTTTGGGCCAATGCATTATCAGCAATTACAGCAAGCAAAGGTACCGGCATTGAGGATACATTCAGGGCATTTTGACAGGCCCATGCAATTGCCAGTTGCAGCTATTACTGAAATACAATGGTGGATCAGGAGTGTCTCAAATGCTTCCAGAGAAATTCTGGTCGAAACACCTTCCATTATTCTACAGACTGATGCAAGTGCTCTAGGTTGGGGCGCTACTAATATTATCTCCAGCTGTGGAGGTAGATGGAATGTGGAGGAGGTACCTTTGCTCCAAGCACAAGGGATCAATTACCTAGAGCTTTTATGGAACATTTTATGGGCTTAAAGCTTATTGCTCACAGAGAGTGGCGAATCTCTGGAATTCTCTCCCGCAGAAGGTAGTTGAGGCCACAGTTCATTGGCTATATTTAAGAGGGAGTTAGATGTGGCCCTTGTGGCTAAAGGGATCAGGGGGTATGGAGAGAAGGCAGGTACAGGATACTGAGTTGGAAGATCAGCCATGATCATATTGAATGGCAGTGCAGGCTCGAAGGGCCGAATGGCCTACTCCTGCACCTATTTTCTATGTTTCTATGCTCTAATATGCAAAACTTGCATGTTCAGGTACAGATTGACTATGGCAGTAGTGTATGTTAATCACATGGGTGGAATCAAGTCAGAATCTTGTGATAGATTGGCAAACGTGATCTGGAGCTGGTGTATTACCAGACACATTTGGCTTTCGGCAATCTACCTGCCAGGTAGATTCAACATAGTTGCAGACACAAGGTCACGTAAATTCAATGGCAATACAGAATGGATGTTGGATCGTGACAAATTTAATAAAATTGTTGCACGGTTCGGGATGCCAGAGATCGACTTGTTTGCATCCAGACTAAACCACCAATTACCTAAATATGTGTCATGGGAACCTGATCCTGGGGCAGTAGCGGTGGATGCTTTCTCGCTGCATTGGGGTAGAATGTTTTTGTATGCATTTCCTCCATTTTGCCTCATTAGTCGGTGTATACAGAAGATCAAACATGACTCCGCTTCAGGAGTATTGGTGGTACCAGACTGGCCTACACAACCATAGACATAGAAACATAGAAATTAGGTGCAGGAGTAGGCCATTCGGCCCTTCGAGCCTGCACTGCCATTCAATATGATCATGGCTGATCATCCAACTCAGTATCCCGTACCTGCCTTCTCTCCATACCCCCTGATCCCCTTAGCCACAAGGGCCACATCTAACTCCCTCTTAAATATAGCCAATGAACTGGCCTCAACTACCCTCTGTGGCAGAGAGTTCCAGAGATTCACCACTCTCTGCGTGAAAAAAAGTTCTTCTCATCTCGGTTTTAAAGGATTTCCCCTTTATCCTTAAGCTGTGACCCCTTGTCCTGGACTTCCCTAACATCGGGAACAATCTTCCTGCATCTAGCCTGTCCAACCCCTTAAGAATTTTGTAAGTTTCTATAAGATCCCCTCTCAATCTCCTAAATTCTAGAGAGTATAAACCAAGTCTATCCAGTCTTTCTTCATAAGACAGTCCTGACATCCCAGGAATCAGTCTGGTGAACCGTCTCTGCACTCCCTCTATGGCAATAATGTCCTTCCTCAGATTTGGAGACCAAAACTGTATGCAATACTCCAGGTGTGGTCTCACCAAGACCCTGTACAACTGCAGTAGAACCTCTCTGCTCCTATACTCAAATCCTTTAGCAATGAAAGCTAACATACCATTCGCTTTCTTTACTGCCTGCTGCACCTGCATGCCTACCTTCAATGACTGGTGTACCATGACACCCAGGTCTCGCTGCATCTCCCCCTTTCCCAATCGGCCACCATGGTATCCTCTGGTGATAAAAATGATCACTAAGCCCCTTATGATTGGCCCATTGTTGGCTGTGGGTCAGGTGAAGATGAGTGATACAAACAATGAAACGTAACAGGACGACAGTGAAACTAGTACGACGATTAGGGTGGGGGAATGACGGAGAGAGAGGGAAAACAAGGGTTACTCGACGTTAGAGAAGTCAATGTTCATACCGCTGGGGTGTTAGCTGCCCAAGCGAAATATGAGGTGCTGTTCCTCCAATTTGTGTTGGGCTGAGCTCTGCTTATTTGAGATCAGTAATTAAATATTAAATGCCAATTAGTGCTATCGTGAGCCAATGCACCATGGATTTGCAAACACTGGGACCTGTTCATTCATTTTTGGGGAGAAAAGAACCTTTTAAATTGGATCTGGGACAGCAGCAAATAACTGCACATCAAAGCATACATTTGTAATTGGAAACAGGGAATAATTAGACCGGGGCTGTCTGGTTGGATCATATTCAGCGACTGAAAACATTAACTCAATGTGCATCCAGATATTTGGACAAAAACTATTCCAACGTCCCGTTCTGAGCGTGCTTTTCTTGGCATTGCTGTTGCTGCAGCTCTGACGCAGATGATCAAGATGTTTGTAATATTATTTCACAGATGCCGGTTTACCGAAAAAAAAAAAGATGTAAAGTGCTGGAGTAACTCAGCGGGTCGGGCAACCTCTCTGGAGAACATGGACAGGTGGGCATTTGGAGTGAAGAGGCCAATCAGTCTGAAGAAAGGTCCTGACCCGAAACGTCACCTGTCCATGTTCTCCAGGGATAGATACAAAGTGCTGGGGTAACTCAGCGAGTCGGGCAGCATCTCAGGAGAACAAAAAAAATACGGGCGATGGTTTCAGGTCGACCTTGTATACCTCCCAGAGATGTTGGTGGTGAATCTGTGGAATTCATTGCCACAAATGGCTGTGGAGGCCAAGTCAATGGATAGTTTTAAGGCAGAGATAGACAGATTCTCGATTGGGTGTCAGGGTTTATGGGGAGAAGGCAAGAGAATGGGATTGAGAGGAAAAGATATGGGGTGGGAGATTGCAACCTTCATGTGGTCCGCCTTGTTTAAACGAATACAATCAACCTGGCTTGCACAATCAAATAGAACAAGTTGTCCTACAACTTTAGGCTGTGCATGCCGTACGCAAAAAGAAACATAGAAACATAGAAAATAGGTGCAGGAGTAGGCCATTCGGCCCTTCGAGCCTGTACCGCCATTCAATATGATCATGGCTGATCATCCAACTCAGTATCCTGTACCTGCCTTCTCTCCATACCCCCTGATCCCTTTAGCCACAAGGGCCACATCTAACTCCCTCTTCTTTACAGAGAGAGACGTACCAGTTAGCCTTCAACCCTGTACGTCTTTTTTTTTTTTTAATCAAAAAATAATTTATTTAAATTCCAACACGACTACCCTCTGTGGCAGAGAATTCCAGAGATTCACCACTCTCTGTGTGAAAAATGTTTTTCTCATCTCGGTCCTAAAAGATTTCCCCCTTATCCTTAAAGAAGGGCCAGGGTTGAATGGCAGAATAGACTTGATGGACCGAATGGCCTAATTCTGCTCCTATCACTTATGAACCTATGTTGCCTGACCGGCTGAGTTACTTCAGCACTTTGTGCAAAATCGTTTTGCTCTTTGAGAAGGGACATTATGTTTAAATGTGTTTCTCACCAAGAGCTAAAACTATAATTACTGCAAAATGATTAGACATGTTGCATAACCTCCAGTTCATTCACACCTCAGGTGCAAACCGGAGCGTTCAGCTTCACATCCCGTGTACTCTGGTTTCCATCACTAACATCACCCTCCATTACCTCATCCGCTCTTTCATTAAAAGTTCCGCTCGCATCTTTGCCACCACCAGGCCTGGGCTGTTCAATGCCTCCCTTGCCCGCAAACATCAGCTCATTCGCGCAGCAGTCCACGCCCATCAGTCCAGGTCTTTCCCCACCACATGTCCGCATCCACCATGCTCAAAACATCAATTGAAAGTCAGTTTCCATATAACAATATAACCATATAACAATTACAGCACGGAAACAGGCCATCTCGGCCCTACAAGTCCGTGCCGAACAACTTTTTTTCCCCTTAGTCCCACCTGCCTGCACTCATACCATAACCCTCCATTCCCTTCTCATCCATATGCCTATCCAATTTATTTTTAAATGATACCAATGAACCTGCCTCCACCACTTCCACTGGAAGCTCATTCCACACCGCTACCACTCTCTGAGTAAAGAAGTTCCCCCTCATATTACCCCTAAACTTCTGTCCCTTAACTCTGAAGTCATGTCCTCTTGTTTGAATCTTCCCTATTCTCAAAGGGAAAAGCTTGTCCACATCAACTCTGTCTATCCCTCTCATCATTTTAAAGACCTCTATCAAGTCCCCCCTTAACCTTCTGCGCTCCAGAGAATAAAGACCTAATTTATTCAACCTATCTCTGTAACTTAGTTGTTGAAAACTTAGTTTCATTCTTTCGTTAAAAATTCCATTCCGACCTTCAACGGTGGCGCAGTGGTAGAGCTGCTGCCCTCACAGCGACAGAGACCCGGGTTCAATCCCGACTACGGGTGCTTGTCCGTACGGGGTTAGTACGTCCCTCCCCCGTGATCTGCATAGATTTTCTCCGAGACCTTCTGTTTCCTCCCACACTCCAAAGACGCAGAGGTTTATAGATTTATTGGCTTGGTATAAAATGTAAAATTGCCCCCAGTGTGTGTAGGGTAGTGTTAGTGTGTTAGTGATCGCTGGTCGGTACGGACTCGGTGGGCCGAAGGGCCTGTTTCCGCGCTGTATCTCGAAACTGAACTAGTGCAGAATTAGTATAAATGGCTAGTTGAGGATCAGTGTAGACTCGGTGGGCCAAAGATCTTTTTTATCGAAGATCTTGATTAAAGATCTAAATGAAAGATCTTGAGATCTTGAGAGGGAGTGCAGAGACGGTTCACCAGACCGATTCCTGGGATGTCAGGACTGTCTTATGAAGAAAGACTGGATAGACTTGGTTTATACTCTCTAAAATTTAGAAGATTGAGAGGGGATCTTATAGAAACTTACAAAATTCTTAAGGGGTTGGACAGGCTAAATGCAGGAAGATTGTTCTCGATGTTGGGGAAGTCCAGGACAAGGGGTCACAGCTTAAGGATAAAGGGGTAATCCTTTAAAACCGAGATGAGAAGAACTTTTTTCACGCAGAGAGTGGTGAATCTCTGGGACTCTCTGCCACAGAGGGTAGTTGAGGCCAGTTCATTGGCTATATTTAAGAGGGAGTTAGATGTGGCCCTTGTGGCTAAGGGGATCAGGGGTTATGGAGAGAAGGCAGGTACGGGATACTGAGTTGGATGATCAGCCATGATCATATTGAATGGCGGTGCAGGCTCGAAGGGCCGAATGGCCTACTCCTGCACCTAATTTCTATGTTTCTATGTTTCTATGAGATCTTTATTGCTGGATGCAATACTTCAGATGCATTGACCACACAGTCTTTGGTGAACTGCATGAAGTTTAGAGGGAGCACCTATGAGTAACACTGTGTTAGCCTCCAATATATGCAAGACAAGCCAACTAATGCTAAGAAGAACCACCAAGAAGCAAAGTTAATCTACGCAGGAAGACAGACAGAAAATGCTGGAGTAACTCAGTGGGACAGGCAGCATCCCTGGAGAGAAGGAAGGGGTGATGTTTCGGGACGAGACCCTTCTTCAGAACAATTTAAAGAGCAGAGGAACCAAACGACACCTGCTTTTCTCAGAAAAAATGAATTGAATTGAATAAATGTTATGTATACATACAAGGAATTTGCCTTGGTGCTTTGCTCACAAGTAACAACATGATATACAGTGGACAATTAAGAATAAGACATTATAATTTAAACATGTGAAGAATGAAATAAAATACCAGAACAAAAGGAGGCTACAGATATTTGGCTGTTGAGTAGAGCTACTGCTCATGGAAAAAAAGCTGTTTTTATGTCTGGCTGTGGCAGCTTTGACAGTCTGGAGTCGCCTTCCAGAGGGAAGTGATTCAAAGAGTTTGTGGCCAGGGTGAGAGGGGTCAGAGATGATCTTGCCCGCTCGCTTCCTGGCCTTTGCTGTGTACAGTTCATCGATGGGGGGGGGGGGGGGACTGATCTATTGGCCCGATATGTAAACTGCAGAGGGTCTTCATGACTACAGAGGTCAGTGCGATAGACCTGTTGTCATTAAGACCAGTAATCCTTGGCTTTTTGGGTACAGGGACAATAGTGGAGACTTTGAAGCAGGTGGGGACAGTGCAGGTTTGCAGGGACTGGTGGAAAATGTCTGCATAGCCAGTGCCAGTTGTTCGGCACAGAGCTTGAGGGTAGAGGGGGAAACATTGTCAGCATTTCTGTCTCCTGAATAGTTTCTCCACTTCATCAATTTCTAATGTTAACCATTTGTCCAAACGAATGCAGGAAAGGGAGGAGAGTACTGCAAATTTTGCATTAAAACAAATAGACTATTTGTCCTATGATTTATAATATATTTGTTCTTTGTGTATGTGTGTTTATGTGTATACGTGTTGTCTATGCCATATAGACACACAGACCTGTTCTGTATTTATGCTTACAATACTCTGCTGTGCTGTGCTGCAGCAAGCAAGAATTTCATTGCCCTAAGCAAGAATTTCATTGTCCTATCTGGGACACATGACAATAAACGCTCTTGACTCGACTTGATAAAATAATGTTTGAATGACGTTAGGACAGGTAAATGGATAGGAAAGGTGTGGACTTTAGGAGGGCACATCATCCGAGGACGTACATCATGAGCAAATCAACTCCTACCTCGACAAAAACCTGGACCCACTGCAGTTCGCTTACCGCCACAACAGATCAATGGTGGATGCGATCTCGCTGGCCCTCCACTCCGCACTGGACCACTTGGACAACAAAAACTCATATGTCAGGCTGTTATTCATCGATTACAGCTCGGCATTCAACACAGTCATCCCCTCCAAGCTGGTTACCAAACTCGCAGAACTGGGTCTCTGCGCATCCCTCTGTAATTGGATCCTCGACTTCCTCATCCACAGACCACAGTCTGTTCGTATTGGTGGAAATGTGTCAGCCTCGATAACAATCAGCACGGGAGCACCTCAAGGCTGCATGCTCAGCCCCCTGCTGTACTCACTGTATACCCATGACTGCGTAGCCGGTCACAGTGCGAACTCCATCATCAAGTTCGCTGACGACACCACTGTTGTGGGACGTATCACTGATGGGGATGAGTCAGAGTATAGACGAGAGATCGAGCAACTGTCCATATGGTGCCAGCACAATAACCTGGCCCTCAACACCAGCAAAACCAAGGAACTGATTGTGGACTTTGGAAGGAGTAGGAGGGGGACCCACAGCCCCGTTTATATCAACGGGTCGATGGTTGAAAGGGTCAAGAACTTCAAATTCCTGGCGTGCACATCTCTGAAGATCTCTCCTGGTCCAAGAACACTAATGTAATTATCGAGAAAGCTCATCAGCGCCTCTACTTCCTGAGAAGATTACGGAGAGTCGGATTGTCAAGGAGGACTCTCTCTAACTTCTACAGGTGCACAGTCGAGAGCATGCTGACCGGTTGCATCGTGGCTTGGTTCGACAATTTGAGCGCCCTGGAGAGGAAAAGACTCCAAAAAGTAGTAAACACTGCCCAGTCCATCATCGGCTCTGACCTTCCTTCCATCGAGGGGATTTATCGCAGTCGCTGCCTCAAAAAGGCTGGCAGTATCATCAAAGACCCACACCATCCTGGCCACACACTCATCTCCCTGCTACCTTCAGGTAGAAGGCACAGGAGCCTGAAGACTGCAACAACCAGGTTCAGGAATAGCTACTCCCCCACAGCCATCAGACTATTAAACCTGGCTCGGACAAAACTCTGATTATTAATAACCCATTAACTGGTATTAGCACTTCATCAGTTTATTTATTCATATATATATATTGTGTGTATATATTTATATTATGGTATATGGACACACTGATCTGTTTTGTAGTAAATGCCTACTATGTTCTGTGTGCTGAAGCAAAGCAAGAATTTCATTGTCCTATACAGGGACACATGACAATAAACTCACTTGAACTTGAAGGTGAGCTGCTTTAAATATCTGGGAGTCCACATCTCCGAGGATATGACATGGACATCACACGCCTCAGCACTCGTGAGTAAGGCAAGGCAGCGCCTTTACCACCTCAGGCAATTGAGGACATTCAGAGTGTCTCCGAGGATCCTCCAGTGCTTCTACGCAGCAGCGGTGGAAAGCATCTTGTCCGGAAATATCACAATCTGGTTTGGGAATTGCTCTGCCCAGGACAAGAAGGCTCTGCAGTTTCGCCGAACGCACTATGGGAACTTCACTCGCCCCCCTGCAGGAACTATACAACAGGGGGTGCAACTCCAGAGCCAATAAGATCATGGGAGACCCCTTCCACCCCTGCAACGGACTGTTCCAGCTGCTACGGTCAGGCAAACGCCTCCGTTGCCATGTGGTGAGAACGGAGAGGATGAGAAGGAGTTTCTTCCCAGAGGCAATTCGGACTGTAAACCCCTGCCTCACCAGGGACTAACTTTACTGAACCTTTTTCCTTCCGCCCACAATATTTAATATGAAAAAGAAAATGTGATTCTGTTCCATTCTGTTTGTAGTTTGTTTGTTTGTCTTTTTGCACAAAGTCCGCGAGCATTGCCACTTTTCATTTCACTGCACATCTCGTATATGTATGTGACAAATAAACTTGACTTGACTTGCCTGATGGGAGAGGGGAGAAGATGATGTGACTGGTTCATGACTATTCTGGCTGCCGTTCCCAGTCAGCATCAAGTGTCGATGTAGAGTCTGTACATCTATCTGTACGTGGGCAATTAATGACTAGTTCCTTTTAAAAGCTGGAGAAATACACAAATCAAATCGGCTGCAAGAAATGTGTCTATTATTAAATGTGCCAGAAAAATGTGACAAGACAAACAGGAAACATATGCAAAAGTAGCTATTTTTAAATTATTAGCTATATAATTGCCCAGGCTTGGTTTCATCTCCAAATAAATAGTTGATCACATTCTTGCTCTGATGTTGCGGAGATTAATGCTGCTTATTTAATCACACGTTGCGTTGATATGAGCAAGTCACAGGTGTTCATTGCCTGCAGCTATGAAACAGGGGCGGCACGGTGACGCATTGGTAGAGTTGCTGCCTCACAGCGCCAGGGGCCCCCGGTTCGATCCTGACTACGGGCACTGTCTGTACGGAGTTTGCACGTTCTCCCCGTGACCTGCGTGGGTTTTCTACGGGACTCCAGTTTCCTCCCACACTCCAAAGACGGACAGGTTTGTAGGTTTGTCCGAAGAAGGGTCTCGAACCCGACACGTCACCCATTCCTTCTCCCCATGGATGCTGCCTCACCCGCTGAGTTACTCCAGCACTTTGTGTATCCAGCATCTGCAGTTCTTTCTCACACAGGTTTGCTGGTTAATTGGCTCGTCATAAATGTAAATTGTCCAAGGTTCACCAGACTGATTCCTGGGATGTCAGGACTGTCTTATGAAGAAAGACTGGATAGACTTGGTTTATACTCTCTAGAATTTAGGAGATTGAGAGGGGATCTTATAGAAACTTACAAAATTCTTAAGGGGTTGGACAGGCTAGATGCAGGAAGATTGTTCCCGATGTTGGGGAAGTCCAGGACAAGGGGTCACAGCTTAAGGATAAAGGGGAAATCCTTTAAAACCGAGATGAGAAGAACTTTTTTCACACAGAGAGTGGTGAATCTCTGGAACTCTCTGCCACAGAAGGTAGTTGAGGCCAGTTAATTGGCTATATTTAAGAGGGAGTTAGATGTGGCCCATGTGGCTAAAGGGATCAGGGGGTATGGAGAGAAGGCAGGTACAGGATACTGAGTTGGATGATCAGCCATGATCATATTGAATGGCGGTGCAGGCTTGAAGGGCCGAATGGCCTACTCCTGCACCTAATTTCTATGTTTCTATGTCCCTAGTGTGTGTGTGTAGGATAGTGTTAATGCGCAGGGATGGCTGGTTGGCATGGACACGGTGGGCTGAAGGGCCTGTTTCCATGCTGTACCTCTAAACTAACCATTGGTTGGTTTGGGATTTTGTTGTGTGGTGAGGAAGTTTACTGTACCTCATCTTAACCTTTAGCAAAGGTGTCCATAACAAAATATCTTCTGCAGAAAGGTCTCGGCCAAATACGTTCCATCCACAGATGCTGCCTGACCCTCGAAAATGATGCAGCTGACAACCCAGTGGTATGAATATTGATTCCCCCAATTTCAAGTAGTCCTTGCACTCCCTGCCTCTGCGTCCCTCCCTCCCTCCCTCATCGTCTTGCTCCTTTCACTGTTTGTGTCCCTCCATTATCATTTCTTCCACAGCCAACAAGGAAACATTGTGGGCTCCACCTTTCTCGAGTCGTCGTGTGCCGGCTGTGATTTGACGTGTAACTTTCCATAGCTCTAGGCTCCCTCTCCCCCGAAGAAGGGCCTCAACCCGAAACGTCTCCCATTCCTTTTCTCCAGAGATACTGCCTGAGCCGCTGAGTTACTCCAGCATTTTGTCTCCATCTTTGGTGTAAACTAGCATTTGCAGTTCCTTCCTACACACTGGGAATTGCTTCAGCACTGTGTGCTGTTACTTCTGACAAAGATGCTTGGTTTGAGAAGCAATTTGCCTCAAATGATTAAAAGAAGTACATATGTTTGGAGATGTTACACGGAAGGCTGTGGGTGTGCGGGTGGGGCCTTCCCTGCAGAGTCTGACATTTGTTTACCCATAATTAGGCTGCATCAGTATCAAATAAATACTGGGAACAAAGCTTCAAACCACGATTAAAGGAACTCCGATGAATCTGCCAGGGGAAATGTTGGAATTACATATTCATATTGGTTATAGAAACATAGAAAATAGGTGCAGGAGTAGGCCATTCGTCCCTTCGAGCCTGCACCGCCATTCATGGCTGATCATCCAACTCAGTATCCCGTACCTGCCTTCTCTCCATACCCCCTGATCCTTTTAGCCACAATGGCCACATCTAACTCCCTCTTAAATATTGCCAATGAACTGTGGCCTCAACTACCTTCTGTGGCAGAGAGTTCCACAGATTCACCACTCTCCGTGTGAAAAATGTTTTCCTCATCTCGGTCCTAAAAGATTTCTCCCTTTATCCTTAAACTGTGACCCCTTGTTCTAGACTTCCCCAACATCGGGAACAATCTTCCTGCATCCTCAACTTGTTGAAAGCACTCTGAAACACAGAGAAACAGGCCCTTTGGTACATCAGGTCTACAGCAATCGAAGACATATCTACTTTAAGCCCATCTTATTCTCCCCACATTCCCATCAACTTTCCCCAGATTCAACCACTATTCAATTAACCTACCAAGATGCATGTCTTGTGTAGAGGACCATGTCTTGGCTGCTGGGCAGCGCGGTGACAAAGTGGTTGGGCTGCTGCCTAACGGCACCCAGAGAGCTGGGTTCGATCCTGACCTCGGGTGCCGTCTGCGCAGAGTTGGCACGCTCTCCCTGTGACCGCGTGGGTTTTCTCCGGGTGCTCCGGTTTCCTCCCACCTTCCAGAGACGTGCGGGTTTGCAGTTGAATTTGCTTCTGTAAATTGGTCCGAGTGTGTAAGATGGGAACGCAGAACAACATGGAACCTGCTGATGGAGTGAGTGTCCAATAGTCCAATGACAGAGGGGGAGAGACTGTTCCCGCGTCTTGTTGGTGCGTAGAGAGTGGTTATGAAAGCGCGATAACGGAGAACCTGAGCCCTGGCGATCGATGGTTGCCGTGGACTAAATGGGCCAAATGGAAAATTAAAAATACAAGGCAAAAATATTCACTAGGGAAGGCAAAGTCGAAGCACTTCACTTCATTCGACTTCCCTTGGGATCTGAAAGAGTTCAGTGATGGGAAGGCAAGGGGCAGGAAAATTGGCTTTCACATCTTGACTGTTACATCAGCCTATGCTGTTGGAAACTGCACTGAAAGTGGCCAGGACAAGAAAAGCGATTACCTTAAGTGTTCTAATCAAATACGTCTGACTATACGAGGGGGTGGCATGTCTGCACAGCGGTAGAGTTGCTGCCTTACAACGCCAGAGACCTGGGTTCAATTCCGACTACGTCTGTTGTCTGCACGTTCTCCCTGAGACTGTGTGGGTTTTGGTCTCCAAATCTGAGGAAGGACATTATTGCCATAGAGGGAGTGCAGAGACGGTTCACCAGACTGATTCCCGGGATGTCAGGACTGTCTTATGAAGAAAGACTGGATAGACTTGGTTTATACTCTCTAGAGTTTAGGAGATTGAGAGGGGATCTTATAGAAACTTACAAAATTCTTAAGGGGTTGGACAGGCTAGATGCAGGAAGATTGTTCCCGATGTTGGAGAAGTCCAGGACAAGGGGTCACAGCTTAAGGATAAGGGGGAAATCCTTTAAAACCGAGATGAGGAGAACTTTTTTCACACAGAGAGTGGTGAATCTCTGGAACTCTCTGCCACAGAGGGTAGTCGAGGCCAGTTCATTGGCTATATTTAAGAGGGAGTTAGATGTGGCCCTTGTGGCTAAAGGGGATCAGGGGGAATGGAGAGAAGTTGGATGCTGAGATGGATGATCAGCCATGATCATATTGAATGGCGGTGCAGGCTCGAAGGGCCGAATGGCCTACTCCTGCACCTAATTTCTATGTTTCTATGTTTTCCCCGGGTGCTCTGGTTTCCTTCCACATTCCAAAGAAGTACAGGTTCGCTGGTACAAAAACTGTAAGTTGTCCCTAGTGTGTAGGACACTGCTAGTGTATGGGGTTCACTGTCCAACATGGACCTGGTGGGCCGAAGGGCTTGTTTCCTCTCTGGATCTCTAAACCAAGCTAAGTTTGAAGCTGACCTCTTGATCTCTGGAGCTCAGATTGCCATGCATGTGGAACATCTCTGACTGACTGTTTAACAAGGAACTGCAGATGCTGGAAAATCGAAGGTACACAAAAATGCTGGAGAAACTCAGCGGGTGCAGCAGCATCTATGGAGCGAAGGAAATAGGCGACGTTTCGGGCCGAAACCCGGAAGGGTTTCGGCCCGAAACGTTGCCTATTTTCTTCAGGGTTTCAGCCTGAAACGTTGCCTATTTCCTTCAGGGTTTCGGCCTGAAACGTTGCCTATTTCCTTCAGGGTTTCGGCCCGAAACATTGCCTATTTCCTTCGCTCCATAGATGCTGCTGCACCCGCTGAGTTTCTCCAGCACTTTTGTCTACCAGGTTTGTAGGTTAATTGGCTTCCGTAAACTGGTTAAGAAGGAACTGCAGATGCTGGAAAATCGAAGGTACACAAAAATGCTGGAGAAACTCAGCGGGTGCGGCAGCATCTATGGAGCGAAGGAAATAGGCAACGTCTGAAGAAGGGTTTCTGCCCGAAACGTCCCTTACTTATTGCCTGGTTTCCACGAAACGAGCTTAGACAGGCACTTGCATAATCCAAGCCAGTAATATCATTTTTATTTTAATTGTGGAATTTGACTCAAGACCAAGAATACAACTATCATAGTAGATGGGAAAGGATGTCATTTTGGGTTGCCTGGGTGGAATAGACCGGATGAGAATAGACAACAGGTGCAGGAGGAGGCCATTCGGCCCTTCGAGCCAGCACCGCCATTCAATGTGATCATGGCTGATCATCCCCAATCAGTACCCCGTTCCTGCCTTCTCCCCATATCCCCTGACTCCGCTATTTTTAAGAGCCCTATCTAGCTCTCTCTTGAAAGCATCCAGAGAACCTGCCTCCACCGCCCCCGAGGCAGAATATTCCACAGACTCACCATTCTCTGTGAGAAAAAGTGTTTCCTCGTCTCCGTTCTAAATGGCTTACTCCTGATTCTTAAAAGATGGAATCTATGATCTGAAAGTATATAATGCCCATGCACCAAACGCTGGAGCAACTCAGTGGGTCAGACAGCATCTCTGGAGGAAATGAACAGGTGATGTTTCGGGTCGAGGTGCTGCCTGGCACACTGAATTACTCTGGCTTTTTGTAACAGTCTTTGGTTTAAACCAGCATATATAGTTCCTCCCTACACATTATGTCTATGCACTGAGCCCAAAATTGGGTAAATATTATTTCTTAATCCCACTGAGCACTTAAAAAGAAGTTTCAGAATAAAAAGAGACTTTTTGAAGAAAAAAAAAAGTCCAGCACTTTTACTTCCAAAACACAAAGTACTGTGAAAATCACACTCATTAAACAGGAAAAAATGCCACCCTGGAATCTTACAAGGAACAGCGTCCCAAAGTAACACACGGCTGATTATGATGTGACCAACACACTAATCCTGTCACTGCAAGTACACACATTAAAATGATGAAAATGTGACATTTACTTCCGTTATGCTTGAATCGTGACAAATATATTGCATGCAACATTAACATAGCCAAAGCAGATTGCGGTAGAGCCTCAGAGGAATTTGTTTCAGGATGTTCGGATGTAGTTCTTGAAAGATCAGTCTAGTTTATTGTCACGTGTACCAGGAAAAGCTTTTGTTGCGCGCTAACCAGTCAGCGGAAAGACAATACATGATTACAATCGACCCGTTTACAGTATAGATACATGATAAGGGGTGCTGCATGTTTGTTTAGTGCATGGTAAAGCCAGCAAAGTCCGGGCAAGATATAGTCCGAGGGTCACCACAGAGGTCAGCGTTGCTCTCTGATTGAGACTCCCCCCTTGCAACCTTCACATGGTCCGCCCTGTTTCGACGAATGCAATCAACCTGGCGTGCACAATCAAATAGAACAAGTTGTTCCACAACTTTAGGCTGTGAATGCCCTACGCAAGATGAACAAGAAGAGATTCCACCTTCTGCCCCTTCTATTGGGGCAAAACAACCCCCCCTTGGGTTTAGAGATATAGATCTACCACGGCTTTTACCACGGTCTCCAAATCTGAGGAAGGACATTATTGCCATAGAGGGAGTGCAGAGACGGTTCACCAGACTGATTCCTGGGATGTCAGGACTGTCTTATGAAGAAAGACTGGATAGACTCGGCTTGTACTCGCTGGAATTTAGGAGATTGAGGGGGGATCTTATAGAAACTTACAAAATCCTTAAGGGGTTGGACAGGCTAGATGCAGGAAGATTGTTCCCGATGTTGGGGAAGTCCAGAACAAGGGGTCACAGTTTAAGGATAAGGGGGAAATCCTTTAAAACCGAGATAAGAAGAACTTTTTTCACACAGAGAGTGGTGAATCTCTGGAACTCTCTGCCACAGAGGGTAGTTGAGGCCAGTTCATTGGCTATATTTAAGAGGGAGTTAGATGTGGCCCTTGTGGCTAAGGGGATCAGAGGGTATGGAGAGAAGGCAGGTACGGGATACTGAGTTGGATGATCAGCCATGATCATATTGAATGGCGGTGCAGGCTCCAAGGGCCGAATGGCCTCTACTCCTGCACCTAATTTCTATGTTTCTATGTTTCCAGCAACTAGTGGTCCCCCCCCCCTCTCCCAGACAAAATCCCCCCGAATATGTGCCGCCTAGCTCGGGCGCAGTGACCGACCTCAACCTCATTGGGACTTCCGGGACCAATCGAGGGGTGGAATTTGCCCCCCTGAAGCCAGGGCTCTGGAACACTGGGCAGAACCGTTCCCACAGCCCACGTTGTGCTCCTGTATATCTCGGGCTGTGACCTCTGTTGACCCGGCAAAGCAGATCATCCAGGAAGGCTCTGGATCCAAGGGTGCCGGCCAATCAGTAGTGGAACCCCATTTAACATTTGGGTTAGCACCTATCACCACCTACAGCATTTGGGTTACAATTCAACACAAACTTACAAACCCTGGACTGGACTGCATGGTTGTGATCAAAGAATATAGAGCAGAGCAAGATAGACCCACTCCTCCCAAATCCAATGGACTGACGTGTAATACGTAACGGAACGTCACGGCCGCCATTTGTTGATGCTAAACGCCACATCTTTGGTAGCGGGGACAGGGACGGGCTCCACAGTTATACAATCTGCTCTTACATCAGGTCGCAGGGAAGAGCAAAGATACTAGAGGCTCCTCTAGTATCTTTGGGGGAAGAGGACCCTTTTCCTCCACTCCAGACCAGACTGATTCCTGGGATGTCAGGACTGTCTTATGAAGAAAGACTGGATAGACTTGGTTTATACTCTCTAGAATTTAGGAGATTGAGAGGGGATCTTATAGAAACTTACAAAATTCTTAAGGGGTTGGACAGGCTAGATGCAGGAAGATTGCTCCCAATGTTGGGGAAGTCCAGGACAAGGGGTCACAGCTTAAGGATAAGGGGGAAATCCTTTAAAACCGAGATGAGAAGAACTTTTTTCACACAGAGAGTGGTGAATCTCTGGAACTCTCTGCCGCAGAGGGTAGTGGAGGCCACAGTTCATTGGCTATATTTAAGAGGGAGTTAGATGTGGCCCTTGTGGCTAAGGGGATCAGAGGGTATGGAGAGAAGGCAGGTACGGGATACTGAGTTGGATGATCAGCCATGATCATATTGAATGGCGGTGCAGGCTCGAAGGGCCGAATGGCCTACTCCTGCACCTAATTTCTATGTTTCTATGTTTCCCGAGTTGATCCAGGACTGATTCTCGGTCGGTCCCCCCCCGATACCAGATGAAGGCGGCCGGCGGGAGAGCCTCAAGCGTCTGCCCGCGGTTGGCGCTCCCGAGACATGCAGTGGGCAACGCTCCTCTAGTATCTTTGGTGTAATCCGTTCCTAAGATCAATTTGCTCAATCATCTGTGGTGTAATCAGTGTTGCAGGGAACAGTGCTTTATACAGCATCCATCACTTCATATATTTAGTTAAAATTATTGTACATTTTATTAATATTATTGTAAAATGATGCTCAGTAAAATGGCGTCATGTCATGCCCATGTCATACTACGCTTTTTTCGCAGAGTGGCACATCTTGCTCTGCTCCATAATCTTTGGTTGTGATTGGCACAATGATGCCTTTCAGATTTATTAAATATGCTCTCTCTCTCTCACTGGAGTCCAAAATACAAATATTTTTTAACTTCATTTCTCTCCACAGAATCATAAGAGTTTCAGCAACGAGGCGAAGATTCATACAGCCGTCAACAGTCGCACACTAGGGCTCCGTCTAATCCGATTTCCTTGCTTGCGATTTAGCATTTTGAGTTCCTCCTAATTCCATTTTAATTCCTCTGAAATGTTTGACAAATTCCGAACAGTGATGCATAACTATGAAGACTTGCTAGAATTATCTCCAGAGATTTCTACGAATTGATGGCATTCCTCCAGCCACTGTGTAGCAACAAGCCAAGAAGACATAAAAATAAGGTCATTTAGCTTGTCGACCCAGTTCTTTCCATTAACAATCTATTCAGCTCGTATCTAGGAAGAAGCTAGGACCATCGCAGGGATCTACCAGTCGCTGCCTCAATAAGGCAGCCAGCATCATCAGAGACCCACACCACCCTGGCCAAGCTTTCATCTCACCCCTGCCATCGAGAAGAAGGTACAGGAGCCTGAAAACTGTAACATCCAGGTTCAGGAACAGCTTCTTCCCCCCAGACATGAAGCTATTCAACACTACAACCTCCAAATAAACTCTGAACTGCATAGACTTGGAGACATTAGTTTTTGCACTATTATTGTTTGTTTGATGGGTGCATATGTATGTATATATTTGTGTGCGTTTGCGTGTGCATAAGTACATGTGCTTGCGTATATGCATATGCATGTGCATATGTGTATACTGAACTTTTTTCCATCTATTGTACTGTTTACAGAATACTAAGATCCCCGTCTCACGGTGTGAGCTGATCCACGAGGTACCCAGAGTGAAAGACTCGTGGTTGTGTACAAGATTCCAAGTGTATGATCAAGATTTTAACCGAGCATCCACGTGTGCGTGCGTGTATAAGTTTGCCGTTTACTTCTCATCTCCGCCATGTGTCAAGTTCCACTCCCGAGTTACCAAGTTCCTCTCCCGAGTTGTTTCAAATAAGTTCCAAACTCCGTGTTTCAAACGCCCTTCCTCCCATATTAGTGGAATTGTAGAACAAGTATTAATAATTGTATTACCAACCAGGACATACGGGGTGAATTCAGCAGGTCAGGCAGCGTATATGGGGAACGAGGAATAGTCAGGGTTTCGGCCCTTCTGCTTCCACTTCAAATTGGGAAACTACTGATGGAAGGAACTGCAGACTTGAGTCTGTCTTTTGCCATTTGGTAAAGAAAGCTTTTGGTATGCTAGCCTTTATAAATCAGAGCAATGAGTATAGAAGCTGGGATGTAATGTTAAAATTGTACAAGGCATTGGTGAGACCAAATCTGGAGTATGGTGTACAATTTTGGTCGCCCAATTATAGGAAGGATGTCAACAAAATAGAGAGAGTACAGAGGAGATTTACTAGAATGTTGCCTGGGTTTCAACAACTAAGTTACAGAGATAGGTTGAATAAGTTAGGTCTTTATTCTCTGGAGCGCAAAAGGTTAAGGGGGGACCTGATAGAGGTCTTTAAAATGATGAGAGGGATGGACAGAGTTGATGTGGACAAGCTTTTCCCTTTGAGAATAGGGAAGATTCAAACAAGAGGACATGACTTCAGAATTAAGGGACAGAAGTTTAGGGGTAATATGAGGGGGAACTTCTTTACGCAGAGAGTGGTAGCGGTGTGGAATGAGCTCCCAGTGGAAGTGGTGGAGGCAGGTTCATTGGTATCATTTAAAAATAAATTGGATAGGCATATGGATGAGAAGGGAATGGAGGGTTATGGTATGAGTGCAGGCAGGTGGGACTAAGGGAAAAAAATTTGTTCGGCACGGACTTGTAGGGCCGAGATGGCCTGTTTCCGTGCTGTAATTGTTATATGGTTATATTTGGGTCAGCCAAGATTCCTGCTCCCTGCAGCCGAACCTGGGCTCCATGAAGCCGAGGAGTGAACCTCCCGCTCAGCTAAACTCTCCCGCGTCTGTGTCCGACGCTCCTTCTAACCACAAAATGTGTTATTCTTCTGTGCAACATTTAAAGAAAGAATAGTGAATTCAATATGGAATGGAGCACTAATTTAAAACACCCGTTGGTCCAGCAACGCTAGGTGCTATAGGATGGCAAATCCTAAATTATCCTGCTTCGAATTAAAGAAGTCTTACCTGTTCACTCTTGCTTCCAGGCTGCTGTTTTACAATAAAACTCCTTTAATTCTCTACACTCGTACGACCTGGTACCGGACTGGTATGTGTGTATGTATATATATATATGTATATAGAAGAATGTTGTTGTTCTGTTTGGGATATATGACATTAAGGGCTAAGGCAGGGTCTCAACCCGAAACGTCACCCATTCCTCTCCAGGGATGCTGCCTGTTCCGCTGAGTTACTCCAGCATTTTGTGTCCATCTCCAGATTTTGCAGTTCCTCCCTACACATTTGACAATAAAAAAAACTGTTGACAACCAGAGCTTTAAGACTTCAAACCCGTCCTGTACACACACCAAGGAATAGAAGGCAGTAGAAGCTACAGACCCAGGCGTCAACATCAAGCACTCTGCTTCATTAGGGTCTAAAGCAAAGCCAGCACTCCTTCGAGGCTTGGCATGCGGCATTTTAAACGGCTTTTGCTCTCCATACAACATTGCAACAACAGGGTGGCTCACGAAGAGACCTTGTGGCATTCCGGCAACTCCTCAACCTTGTGAGGTGATCAGTTTCAGCAGTAGATAGAAGGCAGGCACCGCATGAATGCAGTATAAATGTGCAGCATCAGTACTGAAGTCGAAACATTCCACACTGAGCTTGCTGTGACTGGAGGCATCCCTTGATTCCACCATGAGATTTTAAATTCGCAGCCTTTGAGACACTATCCCTGCTCCGCTTTTTGAAGTAAGGGATCTTATTCGAACGCTGAAAAAAATAGCCAGCAATCTGATACGCCACTCCGCTGACAAACTCCAGACCCGTCCTCCTTAAATCAAGCCTGTCCCCCGCCTCCTCCCTATCCCATCCTCCCAACCCCCAGAGTGGAAGAGACACGAACTGCAAACAACAGTCCCCTTTCTGTACAGACTTCGCAATGTGCGTTTGTTCTTGGTGTTTTTTGTTGCTGTTAGAGTGCGCCATCTCACGGCCCGTTTAAATTTAGCGGCGGAAAGCCGCTCGTGTTAATTTGAAGTTGGTGTGTGTGTGCGTGTGTGTGTGTGTGCGTGTGCGTGTGTGTGTCTCTATGGGGAGGGGGATAGAGCAGGTATAGCAACAATCTCCTACCCACTAAATACACCTTGTGAAAACCGTCCGAGAAAAGAAAAAAGTCAATAAACGTGCAGAATATATATTATGCTGCCTGCCCGCTGAGTTAAACAGTTCCCACAGTAGTAGACACACGGGCCACTACGTTCTTAAAACGAGTTTAAATATTTCAATTTTAAAACTTTAGCGGTACATTTTACTCGTTAAGTTGCATCCACGAGTTCCGGCGTTCCCGCTACGTTAATTGTACGTAGTCACGAGTTAAATTTGTTTTAAACCCGGGGCACCTCGTGGGTCAACTCGCACCGTGACACAGGGGTTTAAGTTTACATATTCTGTCGTGCCACTACAAGTAAGAATTTCATTGATCTGTTTGAGACACACAACAATAACGCACTCTTGACTTGGGATGAGAATTTCATAATGCCACTAGTTTAGGGAGCATTCTGTCGCAACAAGAAATGGTTACTTCGAATAAATGAAAAGTGCAAAGGGACTTGAGATTGCTGTTGCAGGACTCCCAAAACATTCATTTGCCGGTCGAATCAGTAGTAAGGAAGGCAAGTTCAATGCTAGCATTTATATTAGAGGACTGAAATACAAAAACAGGGATGGGATGCTGAACTCTATAAGGTGCTGGTCAGGCCGCATTTGGAATATTGTGAGCAAATTTGGGCCCCATATCTGAGGAAGGATGTGCTGGCTCTGGGGAGGGCCCAGAGGAGGTTTACATGAATGATTCCAGGAATGAGTGGGTTCGCATATGGAGAGCATTTGATAGAACTGGGCCTGTACTCGCTGGAGTTTAGAAGGATGAGGGGGAACCTCATTGAAACTTACAGCGTAGTAATGAAAGGAATGGACAGAGTGGATGTGGAGAGGATGTTTCCACTGGTGGGAGAGTCTAGGGCCAGAGGTCACAGCCTCAGAATTAAAGGCTGCTCTTTTAGAAAGGAGGTGAGAAGGAACTTCTTTAGTCAGTGGGTGAGTTAATCTGTGGAACTCGTTGCCACAGAGGGCTGTGGAGGCCAAGGCATTGGGTATTTTTAAGGCAGAGGTAGACAAATTCTTGATTAGCACGGAACAGATGCCAATGGTTATGGGGAGAAGGCAGGAGAATGGGATTAGGAGGCAGAGATCAGCCATGATTGAATGGTGGGCCGAATGGCCTAATTCTACTCCTATAACTTGTGAACTTGTGAAAAATAAAACAACGGCACGTGCAAGTCAGGCAATGAAAGAGAAACAGAGTTACCTGTTCAGAGCAAAAACACTTGCTCATCTGTTTCTTGAAATGGCTTCTCACCGTTACAATGAGAAAATAAATCATCGAAATTCTGGTACATTGCTCAAGGAATAAAGCTGACCCATTTGACAGGGACCATGTAACTATTTCACCGAGAAGTTTGCAGAAGTTTTATATGTTTGTAAGTGATAGCAGCAGAATTAGGCCATTCGGCCCATCAAGTGAACTCCGTCATTCAATCATGGCTGATCTAACTCTCCCTATCAACCTATATAGGAGCAGGGAGGTTCTACTGCAGTTGTACAGGGTCTTGGTGAGACCACACCTGGAGTATTGCGTACAGTTTTGGTCTCCTAATCTGAGGAAAGACATTCTTGCCAGAGAGGGAGTACAGAGAAGGTTCACCAGACTGATTCCTGGGATGTCAGGACTTTCATGTGAAGAAAGACTGGATAGACTCGGCTTGTACTCGCTAGAATTTAGGAGATTGAGGGGGGATCTTATAGAAACTTACAAAATTCTTAAGGGGTTGGACAGGCTAGATGCAGGAAGATTATTCCCGATGTTGGGGAAGTCCAGAACAAGGGGTCACAGTTTAAGGATAAAGGGGAAATCTTTTAGGACTGAGATGAGAAAAACATTTATCACACAGTGAGTGGTGAATCTGTGGAATTCTCTGCCACAGAAGGTAGTTGAGGCCACAGTTCATTGGCTATATTTAAGAGGGAGTTAGATGTGGCTCATGTGGCTAAAGGGATCAGGGGGTATGGAGAGAAGGCAGGTACGGGATACCGAGTTGGATGATCAGCCATGATCATATTGAATGGTGGTGCAGGCTCGAAGGGCCTACTCCTGCACCTGTTTTCTATGTTTCTATGTAACCCCATTCTCCTGCCTTCTCCCCATAGTCCCTGACATCCATACTAATCACAAATCTATCCATCTCTGCCTTAAAAATACCAGTTGACTTGGCCTCCACAGCCTTCTGCAGCAATGAATTCCACAGGTTCACCACCCTCTGACTAAAGAAATTCCTACTCATCTCCTCTCTAAAGGAACGTCCTATTATTCTGACGCTGTGACCTCTGGTCCTAGACTCTCCCACTAGTGGAAACATCCTCTCCACATCCACTCTATCCAAGCCTTTCACCACTAGAAATTAGGCGGAAAAACATCCAAATTTGTACTGATTGGAATATTCTCACTTTGAACACAGAACTACACACAGTTTGAGGCAGAAAGGAAGCAAGACAAAACACACGTAAAAATTGCACATCGCTAGACCAGCCTATGCCAGACCAGCGATATCCATCCTTAAACCCTTGAAGAAGTGTCTCGACCCGAAACGTTGCCCATTTCCTTCGCTCCATAGATGCTGCCTCACCCGCTGAGTTTCCACAGCATTTTCATCTACCTTAAACCCATTCGCCAGCCGTCAATCTATAAAGAACGGCCTCGACCTGAAACGTCACCCATTCCTTCTCTCCAGAGATGCTGCCTGTCCTGCTGAGTTACTCCAGCATTTTGCGCCCATCTTCGATGTAAACCATCATCTGCAGTTCCTTCCTACACAATTCATAACCTTGTTGGTTTGCATCTCCTCAAGGCTTTTTGCGAGGCGAGGGGAGAAAGATTTAATAGGAACCTGAAGGGTATCTTTTTTTTTACACCACTATGGGTAGTGGGTATATGGAATGCGCTATCGGAGGAGGTGTCTGAGACGGGTACTATCACAATATTTAATAAACATTTGCACGGTTACATGCAGGGCCGGATTAATACCCATAGCACTTGAATGAATGAATGAAAATGTTATTGTCATTCAGATATACACCTAGACTTGGTACACCTTGAACGAAATTTCGTTGCATTTGACTCTCCAAAATCAGGTAATAGTAAAAAGTGCTATGTGCGTCCATAAAAATGCCTCATGTGCATGGTTCTGTAACATAAATATATATAAAAAGTTTTTAAAAAGTGTCGATATTTAAAAAGTTCTAGCCTCGGTTTTGTTGATTGTTCAGTAATCTTATTTCCTGGGGGATGAAGCTGTTGCAGAACCTGGTTGTCCCGCTCCTCATGCTGCGGTACCTCCTCCCAGAGTTAAGCAGTACTTAAAAGATTTTGGTGCCCCCATATACATGTCATTCAAAATATAAACAATAATCAACCATAAAATACACTTTTATTTTTCAAAATGAAACAAAACTAACAGTAAGGTGGAAAAGAATGTTTATCTGTGTATACTCCCACTTTATTTATATTTGAAAAGTTTTCTCCTACTTTTTTTAATTGCAAAGTCTTTGATCAGATCCTCAAAATTAATCTTACGTAACACATCTGCTTGAGTAAGTTTAGCAAGTTTAAAGTGATTTAATTTGTGCCATAAACCATTTACCATTTCTGTGGCGCCACCTTTCCCTTGATGCCCTAAGCACGTGCTTATTTTGCTTAATGGTTAATCCAGCCCTGGGTACATGGATAGGAAAGGTTTGGAGGCATATGGGCCAAACGCAGGCAGGTAGGATTGGTGTAGATGGGACAAGTTGGGCTGAAGGGCCTGTTTCCACGCTGTATGACTTTATGGCTTATGTAAACACTCACAGCTTCTACTGATGTCAAACTTTTAAACTGTTATTTTCCTTTAACTCCCCTGCAGTTAAACTCCCCCCAAACACCTACGACCTTAGGTGTTGTGTGTTTAATGCCATCTATTAAAGAGATGCTTCCGATCCATTCCCCGCCCCCCCCCCCAATTGTACCATGAAAGAATTCTGGGTGTAAACTGTACGATTATACAATATTGCCTGTCGACACTAAAGTTGTCCCGGAAAGGAATTAAGAATGAAAAGCAGAGGTGCTGACTCGCATCTATCCTTCGCCTGTTTAGGATAATGGGGAACTGTTGCAATTCCATAATCACTGAGACACGATCAGATAGGACGGGATACGATACGATAACACTCGAGATGGTAAAACTGCAATTTTAAAAATAGCACAAAGACTTGGTAAACAAGCACCGAATCTACTGTCGGAAGGAACTGCAAACGCTGGTTTGAACCCACCACAGACACAAACAGCTGGAGTAACTCAGCGGGACGGACAGCGCCTCTGGAGAAAAGGAATAGGTGACGTTTCTGGGTCGAGGCCCTTCTTCAGGCCGAGAGTCAGGGGAGTGGGAAACGAGATGGTGATTTGGAGAATCATTGAACAAAGATATGCAAAAAAACTAACGATGTTAAAGGAAACAGGTTATTGTTAGCCGTGTGCTAGGTGAAAACGAGTTACAGACAACAAAACTCACCAGGACACACTGAATACGTTTGTTTTAGGTTCTCCAAGTGACTTCAGTACGTTCCAAGTCGAAAAAGTAAAACAAAAATCATTTCTGATCAAATTCTGATCTAGTTTGACTCTCGTATAATGACAGTTCATTATAGTTGAATTGCATGCCTAATCTTTTGAACGTTTGAAAATCTCGACCAAGCACATTTGGCAGACCATCCTGCCACAACTAGACAGCAGTCCTGAACTACTATCTACCTCAGTGGAGAAGCTCAAACTATCATTGATCAGACTGCACCGGCTGTTTCTTGCCTCAAATGCTATTCCCTTCATCATGTATCTGCACACTGTGGATGGAATCGCGTATTGTCTTTCCGCTGACTGGTTAGCCCGCAACATAAGCTTGTCAACGTGATGATGAGCTAAAGTGAACTTTAGAGGAAATCTGATGGTTTTCGAAGCTCACTGAAGGACAACAGTTAATGTAAATACATTCAATTTTACACGATACATGTTGGGAGAAACTCAGTGGCTCAGGCAGCACCTGTGGGTGGGAAATGGACAGGCGATGATTCAGTGATGGGATCCTCCAGTGATAATGGACATTAACACGCTGGATGAGTAATCTTGTTTCCCCTGCCAAACATAACAAGTCTCAATCAATAAGCAAAGAACACTCAAAGTTGACGAAGAAGCAATTATCGAATGGCCTTGCAATTTGTTTTGCCCTTCACTTAGCTGGCAATAAGAAGTTTGGAGATGGTTCAAGTCACGATGACTACAGGCCAGTCGCGGAGCTTTGGGAACACTAATTCTTGCAGGACATCTCAAGTAGGTCTGAATCTATTAACTAAAAGCGCACCATCTCCTTATTTAATTAAAATATGCAATTGTTTCAAACATAAATCAGACCAACTGTGGCTCTGTATCTGCTAATGGATTTGCTGATGGCATTTAGAAAACCACTGTATGTACTTTAAAAGTCTGATTTCAATCACAAACTAAGAGAAGCCAAAAAAGCTTCATAATGTGGAGCACATGTGGGAGTCTGATGCAAATCTTCAAGAGGGGCATCAAATAATTTGCTGAATGAGCTACTGAAACCGACCCAATATGACCAACGTGAATGGCAATGTAACTATTTATTCAAACGTGGGATAAAAACATAAAGTGCTGGAAGAACGCAGCAGATCAGGCAGCATCTGAAGGTCCCAGTTAAGTTCATTGTCACGTGTACCGAGATACAGTGAAGAGTCTTTGTTGCATGCTAAGCAATCAACAGAAAGACCACACTCGGGCCATTCATAGTACACAGATACATGAAGGTTCACCAGACTGATTCCTGGGATGTCAGGACTGTCTTATGAAGAAAGACTGGATAGACTTGGTTTTTATACTCTCTAGAATTTAGAAGATTGAGAGGGGATCTTATAGAAACTTACAAAATTCTTAAGGGGTTGGACAGGCTAGATGCAGGATGATTGTTCCCGATGTTGGGGAAGTCCAGGACAAGGGGTCGCAGCTTAAGGATAAGGGGGAAATCCTTTAAAACCGAGATGAGAAGAACTTTTTTCACACAGAGAGTGGTGAATCTCTGGAACTCTCTGCCGCAGAGGGTAGTTGAGGCCACAGTTCATTGGCTATATTTAAGAGGGAGTTAGATGTGGCCCTTGTGGCTAAGGGGATCAGGGGGTATGGAAAGAAGGCAGGTACGGGATACTGAGTTGGATGATCAGCCATGATCATATTGAATGGCGGTGCAGGCTCGAAGGGCCAAATGGCCTCTACTCCTGCACCTAATTTCTATGTTTCTATGTTTCTATGATAAGGGCCGATATGTCCCAATCGAAAAAGTCATCTGACCGTTTCCTCCACAGATGCTGCCTGGCCAGTCAAGTTTGTCCAGCACTTTGCGTTTTTTTGATCAGGATTCTTGCATCTGCAGTTCCTTGCGTCTCGGTCGATATTCATGGGATGTCCGCTTTGCTGGAAAACTATGCATTTACTGTCCATCCATATTTCCCCCCAAATCCAGAAGGTGGGAGAGAGTTGGTCAGAATCATGGGACAGGAGTCACATGGACCAGAAGACAAGCCGGTGTAAAAGGGCCGGCACGGTGGTGCAACGGTAGAGTTGCTGCCTTACAGCGCCAGAGTCCCGGGTTCGATCCCGACTACGGGTGCTGTCTGTACAGAGTTTGTATGTTCTCCCAGTGTCCGTGTAGATTTTCACCGGGTGCTCCGGTTTCCGCCCACATTCCAAAGATGTACAGATTTGTCAGTTGAATGGTCTGAAGAAGGGTCTTGACCCGAAACGTCACCTATTCCTGTTCTCCAGAGATGCTGCCAGCTTTTTGTGCCTGTCTTCGGTTTAAACCAGCATCTGCAGTTCCTCTCTACACAGGTTACTTGGGTTTGATAAAACATGTCAATAGTCACTAGTGTGGAAGATAGTGCTCATATAGGCAGGTGACTGCTGGCCAGCACAGACTCTGTGGAGCTGAATCTGTGGAATTCATTGCCACAAAAGACTGTGGAGGCCAAGTCAATGGATATTTTTTAAAGGCTGAGATAGAAACATAGAAATTAGGTGCAGGAGTAGAGGCCATTCGGCCCTTCGAGCCTGCACCGCCATTCAATATGATCATGGCTGATCATCCAACTCAGTATCCCGTACCTGCCTTCTCTCCATACCCTCTGATCCCCTTAGCCACAAGGGCCACATCTAACTCCCTCTTAAATATAGCCAATGAACTGGCCTCAACTACCCTCTGTGGCAGAGAGTTCCAGAGATTCACCACTCTCTGTGTGAAAAAAGTTCTTCTCATCTCGAGATAGATAGATTCTTGAAAAGTCCAGGTATCAGGGGTTTTGGGGAGAAGGCAGGAGAATGGGGTTAAGGGGGGGGAGAGACAGATCAGCCATGATTGAATGGCAGAGTAGACATGATGGGTCGAATGGCCTAATTCTGCATCCTAGCACATGAATTCGTGACTCGATGGGCCGAAGGGCCTGTTTCCACGCTGTATATAAAGTCTAAGGATAGCTCATCTCATTCCTGAAGGGCCACAGTGGACCAAATAGAGCTTTTACAACAACCCCACACCTCCAAACCTGAACCTTTGCTGAAACCCTAGTTGAACAACAACCGTGGCGGGCTTGAGAGCTATAGCTCTGGACGAGTTAGTTAGATGCCAACCCCTAGTTCCCCAGCCAAGCACACACACTACCATTCTCCCGAATCATCCCCGTAACCTTCACCTAAATCTTCTTATGCTCTAGATACATCCATTCCAGGAGCCACGCTCAGCTGCAAACATTTCAAGTCTCAGTAGGCAAGTGTGCGCGTCTGCATCATCGCCGGCTTGGAGTTAACAACTAGTCTAAATATACGATGCTCGTGAATCATCCAGAAGCCGTCGCCCCACACAGAGAAGGCAGCGTTTTAATTCCATCGCCCAACCAACCGTGTATCTGATGCCAGCCACCTCGGGCTGCGCACTCACAAAGACTCTGGAGGAAATGTAGTGTGTGCAGTACTTAGAACTGGGTGCATCAACACGGCTGGAGGGGTCACTGTACACTCTGCAAGTAATGTGTCTGGATGAAGGGGCTCGACCCAAAACGCCACCCATTCCTTCTCTCCAGAGATGCTGCCTGTCCCGCCAGGGTTACTCCAGCATTTTTGTGGCTTGCCTTTAAATGCCAGCAAGCCTTTCACTGAGAAAGGGTAGTACAGACATAGTTCTCGGCGCATAAAGGTGAAGACCAGGGGGGCTGGAGTTGGCCATTGCCACACATCAAGGATACAAACAGTAGCGCCCGTCGCAAGTCCGACTTGCCCCGATATCATCATCACTTCTACAATCCGGACATGAGTTACGACCTCATCTCACGTGTGAGCGAGCATTTCTGCAGCTGGGGTTTCTATGCCAGATAAGTGGAGAAGATGAAACTGACGCCTGTGCCTTGTGCACTACTTACTAGTCTCCCTCCCCACCCCAACCCCGACCCCAACCCCAAATTGCGGCCCGAAATGAGAGCGAGAGGGGCTAGGATTTGAGAGAGAGGGTCCCCGCTTCACCCCACACCTCCAGGTCATCTTCGTTGCAAAAAAAAAGTTTTCAAGAAAAATCAATGCAGACTGATAGACAATTCGTTTTACACCCCGACACGCCGTTAAACACATATCCTCAAAACTCCAGCAGCGGGAGGGCCATTCGGCCCGAAGAGCCTGCACCGATTATTTAGAAGGAATCTGGATTTCACAAACCTTGGTCTCTTGCTGACTGCACACAGACCCGGGCGACCTCTGCAGCTCTGTGTTCGGCGGCTCGCCTTCTGTCTCGTTGTTCTCGGTCATGGTCGGGTTGTGGATGCTGGGCTATGCTGGGCTGGGCTGTGCTGGGCTGTACCGTACTGTAGCGTAGAGCGCTGCGGTGTTGTGCAGGGAGCGGCGGCGACGCGGCCACTGTATCTTTCCACGCCGCTACTTTGTTACATCGCCAGTGGCAACACCCCCTGCCCCGCCCACCCCCGGCTCCCATTGGCCGCCGCTGAGCAAAGGGGACGCGGACTAACAGGGTCCTGTTGTGTTGTGCAAAGATCTTATAGCGGAGCTCTAAGATCTTTGGTGTTGTGTTGAGTGAAGTGGGGTCTTGTGTTATGGACCACTCCCACACCATGAGAGAATGGAGCAGCTGGGCTTGTACACTCTGGAGCTTAGAAGGATGAGAGGGGATCTCATTGAAACATATTGAATAAGATTGTTAAGGGCTTGGACACACGCTAGAGGCAGGGAACATGTTCCCGATGTTGGGGGAGTCCAGAACCAGGGGCCACGCAGTTTAAGAATAATGAGTAAGCCATTTAGAACAGAGACGAGGAAACATTTTTTCTCACAGAGAGTGGTGAATCTCTGGAATTCTCTGCCACAGAGGGTAGTTGAGGCCACAGTTCATTGGCTATATTTAAGAGGGAGTTAGATGTGGCCCTTGTGGCTAAGGGGATCAGGGGGTATGGAGAGAAGGCAGGTACGGGATACTGAGTTGGATGATCAGCCATGATCATATTGAATGGCGGTGCGGGCTCGAAAGGCCGAATGGCCTACCCCTGCACCTATTTTCTATGTTTGTAAGAGAGAGCTAGAGAGGGCTCTTAAAAATAGCGGAGTCAGGGGATATGGGGAGAAGGCAGGAACGGGGTACTGAGTTGGATGATCAGCCATGATCACATTGAATGGCAGTGCTGGCTCGAAGGGCCGAATGGCCTACTCCTGCACCTATTGTCTATTGATCCAGAACAACCCCCAGATCCATTCCCAGACACAGACCCATTCCCATTCCAAGATCCGTACTAATATCAGACCCATCCGCATATCCATATAAATACCCATATCCATATCCATATCCAGATCCATAGTCTCGACCTGAAACGGGACAGGCAGCATCTCTAGAGCGAAGGTAACGTTTCAGATCAAGACCATTCTTCAGACTCCTGAAGTCTGAAACATCACCCATTCTTTCTCTCCAGAGATGCTGCCTGTCCCGCTGAATTACTCCAGCATTTTGTGTCTACCCTCCATTCAAGATTCAAGATTCAAGATTCAAGATTCAATTTAATTGTCATTTGGACCCCTTGAGGTCCAAACGAAATGCCGTTTCTGCAGCCATACATTACAAACAAATAGACCCAAGACACAACATAATTTACATAAACATCCATCACATCGCTGTGATGGAAGGCCAAAAACACTTATCTCTCCACTGCACTCTCCCCCTCCATATAAATATCCTTATCCATAACCACATCCAGATCCACTCACTCCCACTGCCAGTCCCATACCTACACTCATATCCATTCTCATTCCCATTCCCCATCCCATTTTCATACTAGCCCCTCTGTCCTGGGCTTCCTTCATTGCCAGAGAGCGGCCACACGCAAACTAAGGGAGCTGCTCCTCATATTCCACGTGTGAACCTACATCCCAGCGGTGTGGACAATCACTTTTCAATTCTCCAATTTTAGATACCCTCTACATCCCCCCTCCACGTTTTTCCCCCATCACTTCTCCCCCCCCCCCCCCCGAACCCCCCCCCCGCCCCATTTCATCCTCCTTTCATAGAAACATAGAACATAGAAATTAGGTGCAGGAGTAGGCCACTCGGCCCTTCGAGCCTGCACCGCCATTCAATATGATCATGGCTGATCATCCAACTCAGTATCCTGTACCTGCCTTCTTTCCATACCCCTCTGATCCCCTTAGCCACAAGGGCCACATCTAACTCCCTCTTAAATATAGCCAATGAACTGGCCTCAACTACCCTATGTGGCAGAGAGTTCCAGAGATTCACCACTCTCTGTGTGAAAAAAGTTCTTCTCATCTCGGTTTTAAAGGATTTCACCCCTTATCCTTAAGCTGTGACCCCTTGTCCTGGACATCCCCAACATCGGGAACAATCTTCCTGCATCTAGCCTGTCCAACCCCTTAAGTATTTTGTAAGTTTCTATAAGATCCCCTCTCAATCTCCTAAATTCTAGCGAGTACAAGCCGAGTCTATCCAGTCTTTCTTCATAAGACAGTCCTGACATCCCAGGAATCAGTCTGGTGAACCTTCTCTGTACTCCCTCTATGGCAATAATGTCCTTCCTCGTGGCAGCTTGTTCCAGACACCCACCACCCTTTGTGTGAAAACGTTACCCCTCAGAATCCTATTAAATCTTTTCCCCTTCACCTTAAACCCATGTTCTCTGGCACTCGATTCACCTACTCTAGGCAATAGACTCTGTGCATCCCACCCCTGCTACCCATCTATTCCTCTCGTGACAATTCTCCTTGTCCTTAATTGCAATGACGTTCATTTTTTTCAATGTTTAAGATAAAATATAAATCTCTGACATTATGGGCACTGAGTCATCCCCTGTTTCATAGTCCCATTCAGATTTCAGATTCAGATTCAGAAAACTTTATTGTCTGTCGTAACATCTTCTTTGACGTGGCTCAAACATACAGACAGGACAATGTACTGATAACGCAGTCATACAGCACAGATTTTCTGCGAGCACACACAGTGTGTATCGATCTTAAAAGCAAATATAAAGATTAAAAACTGTAAAAAATAGACAAGATAAAAGTTGTGGGATACGGGTAAAAGTGACAATGCGTCAGGGTTAATTTGTCCATTGTTCATTTTTTTATTTAGCTGTTTATGGCAATGGGTGTGAATGAGTTTTTGTGGATGTTTTTTCTTGGATAGGGGGACTTTATATCGGTGGCCTGATGGCAGAAGTTGGAAAGACTTGTGGGGTGTTGTGGGGGGGGGGGGGGGGGGGGGGGGGGGTGGGATCCTGGGTAATGAGATTGGCTTTCCTTTTAAAACTAACTGCCTGGGGGGGAGTAACTGATGAATTGATGTTGAGTTTTGCCAGTTATTTTGCTTGCCTGATCGATGATCCGGGAAAGCTTTGATTTGTCTTTGACAGAGGTGAGGGTGAACCAGGATGTGACGTTAAAGGTGAGTACAGATTCTATGTGATTTATGTCTGTGAAGTAGGTGAACCATGTTTCTGTTGCTAAACCAGACAATAAGGAGCTAGGGTGCCATCAATACATACAGGATTATCTGTGTGGTAATACAATGATACACATTTATAGAGGTAATTAACTAAATATTACAAAGGATTAGAGATCAAACACAACCCAAGCAGGTTTGTTTAGCTCATCCATAGAACATCGAATGGTACAGAACAGGAACAGAACCTTTGGCCCACAATATTTGTGCCAAACCTGATGCGAAAGCTATTCTAATCTCCAAAGATAGACACAAAATACCTAACTCAGTGGGTCAGGCAGCATCTTGGAGAAGGCAACGTTTCAGGACGGGACCCTTTCTTCAGACTGATTGCGGGGGGAGGGGGGAGAAAACTGGGAGTGAGGGGAGGCTGGGAAAAGGGCTGAAAAATAGTTTTTCACTGTAGCTCGTTACACGTGACAATAAACTGAACAACGTCTGTTCTAAACATGATGCCAAGACCAACTCTTATCTACCTGCAGATAATCCATATCCCTCCATTCCCTGCGTATCTTTGTGACTGTCAAAATGCCACTATTGTATCTGCCTCAGCCACCAACCTGGCAGCATGTTCCAGACACTCACAACCCTCT
>NC_073403.1:1711757-1756375 GCF_028641065.1 Leucoraja erinaceus | reverse complement strand
AATCCCACCTCTTTGACTATATTCTTGTTCACCGGTCCTAATGCTTTCAGCTCTTCCTGTTTTTATTTTGATATTTATTAAGGTTAAGGGGAAACCCTTTAGGACCGAGATGAGAAAAGCATTTTTCACACAGAGAGTGGTGAATCTCTGGAACTCTCTGCCACAGAAGGTAGTTGAGGCCACAGTTCATTGGCTATATTTAAGAGGGAGTTAGATGTGGCCCTTGTGGCTAAAGGGATCAGGGGGTATGGAGAGAAGGCAGGGATGGGATACTGAGTTGGATGATCAGCCATGATCATATTGAATGGCGGTGTAGGCTCGAAGGGCCGAATGGCCTACTCCTGCACCTAATTTCTATGTTTCTATGTATAACCTCCTGTACTGAACCTGAATTCCACCAGCTTGACTGTGTGGTCATTAAATAATCTAATCTAATCTAATCTAATTTCACGAAGCATCTACGGAGCGAAGGAAATAGCCAACGTTTCCAAAGGGTTTCGGCCCGAAACGTTGCCTATTTCCTATAGTGGAGATTGTTCAACTCTTTGCATGGAGCTAAAGGGATCAGGGGGTATGGAGAGAAGGCAGGTACAGGATACTGAATTGGATGATCAGCCATGATCATATTGAATGGCGAATGGTGCAGGCTCGAGGGGCCGAATGGCCTACTCCTGCACCTATTTTCTATGAATCTATGAATCCTCAGGTATAAGAAATTGGACAATTTACGGTCTCACTTTCACCACTGCTGCAAGTTAGTTTTGTTAGTTTTCTGAAGAAAGGTCTGAAGAAGGGTCTCGACCCGAAACGGCACCTATTCCTTCTCTCCAGAGATGCTGCCGGTCCCGCTGAGTTACTCCAGCATCTTGTGTCTATCTTCGGTTTAAACCGGCATCTGCAGTTCCTTCCTACACTTTGATTTTCTGCTGCATTGATTTGTCTATTAATAATGGTTCTCAATATCGCCTCTGCTATAATTCTACTGCTAGAGAAAGCAGCGATGACTTAGTCATGCTTGTGTGGATACAATTATAATTTCCCCCTCTCTTGCTCGTGACGGTGCTGTTAGAGAAATGTGATTATTTGCTGCTTAAGCCTGTTTGCTGCAGTCAATTTGTAGACTTTTGGCTGAAACATACTGCCTGGAAACCAGGCCCTTCGGCCCCACCGAGTCCGTGCCGACCAGCGATCACCCCTGTACACTAGCGTTATCCGACTCACAATCAACAGAAGCCGATTAACTGACAAACATGCGGGTCTTTGGAATGTGGGAGGAAACCGGAGCACCCGGAGAAAACCCACGCGGTCACAGGGAGAGCGTGCAAACTCCATACAGACAGCACTTTGTCGTTATACAAACAGTATAACGACAGTGAAATGACATTTGGACAGGTACATGGGGAGGGGAGGTTTGGAAGACACGCGGGCTGGTGGGAATAGTGTAGATGGGACATGTTGAGGTTATCCATTTTGTATAAATGTGAGGTTATCCATTTTGGTGGCAAAAACGGGAAAGCAGACTATTATCTAAATGGTGGCCGATTGGGAAAGGGGGAGATGCAACGAGACCTGGGTGTCACGGTACACCAGTCATTGAAGGTAGGCATGCAGGTGCAGCAGTCAGTGAAGAAAGCCAATGGTATGTTAGCTTTCATTGCAAAAGGATTTGAGTATAGGAGCAAGGAAATTCTACTGCAGTTGTACAGGGTCTTGGTGAGACCACACCTGGAGTATTGCGTACAGTTTTGGTCTCCAAATCTGAGGAAGGACATTATTGTCATAGAGGGAGTGCAGAGACGGTTCACCAGACTGATTCCTGGGATGTCAGGACTGTCTTATGAAGAAAGACTGGATAGACTTGGTTTATACTCTCTAGAATTTAGGAGATTGAGAGGGGATCTTATAGAAACTTACAAAATTCTTAAGGGGTTGCACAGGCTAGATGCAGGAAGATTGTTCCCGATGTTGGGGAAGTCCAGGACAAGGGGTTACAGCTTAAGGAAAAAGGGGAAATCCTTTAAAACCGAGATGAGAATAACTTTTTTTCACACAGAGAGTGGTGAATCTCTGGAACTCTCTGCCACAGAGGGTAGTTGAGGCCAGTTCATTGGCTATATTTAAGAGGGAGTTAGATGTGGCCCTTGTGGCTAAGGGGATCAGGGGGTATGGAGAGAAGGCAGGTACGGGATACTGAGTTGGATGATCAGCCATGATCATATTGAATGGCGGTGCAGGCTCGAAGGGCCGAATGGCCTACTCCTGCACCTAATTTCTATGTTTCTATGTTTCTATGTTGGTCAGCATGGGCTATTTGGGCCGAAGGGCCTGTTTCCAAGCTGTTTGATGCTATAACTATATTCTGCGCTTTGATCCATCTATTGTACTTGAGTTTGAGTTGTATTATGTACGGTAGACCTGATCTGTTGGGATGGCAGACAAAGCACCGCTTGTCACTGCATCTCGCTGCATGTAACAGTAATTAACCCATGTCTCTCCTCTACGCACGTAATCCTGGAGTTTTGTAAACAAGCTCAAGGAAGAATGTATTGGCTATTACTCTGATTGCAAGCAAATTGTCCCATGGACAAATCACATCTGTCCACTCTGTTAGCAGAGTGTTCCTCTAATTGGGAAGAAGATGAAAGGATATTACTGAGGTGCTCGGCAGTGAGCAGCTAATGAACTCATTTGTGAATTCGCTGGTGGTGAGAACATTTGTTGGAAACTGTCAGGGTTGGTCCCATTGTACAAGGCTGGTCACAATCCCTTAGGATCGCCGTAGCGTGACGAAGCTTTGTGCACTGCGGTTCTGTGCAGGCGGCCATCAAGAAGCAGAGCAACCATGCGTTACGGTTACCATTGAGGAGCATTGCAACCATGCCTACTGGCTACTCTCCGGTAACGGGGGCATCGACGGCGGTGGGGCCCCGGCGGCAACAGGAGCCTCGGCTGCAGCAGGAGCCTCAGCAGCAACAGGAGCCTCGGTGGCAACAGGAGCCTCGGCAGCAGCAGGAGCCTCGGCTGCAACGGGAGCCTCAGCAGCAACAGGAGCCTCAGCAGCAACAGGAGCCTCAGCAGCAACGGGAGCCTCAGCAGCAACGGGAGCCTCAGCAGCAACGGGAGCCTCGGCGTCGGTGGGGCCCCGGCGGCAACGGGAGCCTCAGCAGCAGCAACGGGAGCCTCAGCGGCAACGGGAGCCTCAGCAGCAACGGGAGCCTCAGCAGCAACGGGAGCCTCTGCAACAGGAGCCTCAGCAGCAACAGGAGCCTCAGCAGCAACGGGAGCCTCTGCAACAGGAGCCTCAGCAGCAACAGGAGCCTCTGCAACAGGAGCCTCAGCAGCAACAGGAGCCTCAGCAGCAACAGGAGCCTCTGCAACAGGAGCCTCAGCAGCAACAGGAGCCTCTGCAGCAACGGGAGCCTCTGCAACAGGAGCCTCAGCAGCAACGGGGGAGCATCGGCAGCAACGGGAGCCTCGGCTGCAACAGGAGCCTCGGCATTGGTGCTTGATGAGCGTGGGGGGGGGGGGGGGGAGGGGGAGGGGAAGACAATGGGGACCACCGTGAAGAACCGTGAAGACCCGGCGTGGGGGGGACCACCATGAGGGACGGTGTGAGAACAAATGGGGGGGGGGGGGACTAGTTTTAAGAATCCACTGCCCAAGGGGATAACCCTGCGTTTGTTTGTTTGTTTGTCTGTTCTGGTTTAGGCGCCGTGCACACGGCAGCCAGCCAACAGTCGCTTGTCTTTAACTTTTTTTGTTCACTTTTAATTTAATTTTAATTTCAAGTTTTTGTGGACCTTGTCGCGCGTTGCGACTGTTGGCAGAACCAATTTCCCTCCGGTCGATGAATAAAGTTCTATATCGTATCGTATTGTGCATTGGAGGAACAGAACAGCACCTCATCTTTTGCTTGTGCAGCTTACACCCAAGTGGGATATTTTTTGATTCCTCTCTCTTCAAGTAACCCTTGCTTTCCCTCTCCCTCTGTCCATCCCCTCACCCTTGTTCTCCTACTAGCTCTCCACTGTCCAACAATGAGCCATTGGACGGTCAAGGTGGTGCAGCGGTAGAGTTGCTGCCTTACAGCGTTTGTGGCGCCAGAGACCCGGGTTCGATCCCGACTACGGGCGCTGTCTGTACGGAGTTTGCACGTTCTCCCCGTGACCTGCGTGGGTTTTCTCCGAGATCTTCGGTTTCCACCCACACTCTAAAGACGTACAGGTTTGCAGGTTAATTGGCTCGGTAAATGTAAAAGAATCTTCCCTAGTGGGTGTAGGATAGTGTTAATGTGCGGGGATCGCTGGTCGGTACGGACCCGGTGGGCCGAAGGGCCTGTTTCCGCGCTGTATCTCGAAAACAAATCTAATTGTACATTTCCTTGAGCATCTTCTGCTTTGATCTGTCCTTTTCACACCTTACATTCTCTTTGTACCCTTCCATATCTCTAGCTCAGTTCGGAGACAATGTGTGGAAACAGGCCCTTCAGCCCACCGAGTCCACACTTCCATGTTATCCCAGTTTTGCACGCTCCTCACACGATGGGCAATTTACAGAAGCCAATTAACCTGCAAACCCGCGCATCTTTGGGGTGTGTGGGAGGAAACCGGAGCACCCGGAGAAAGCCCACGCGGTCAGAGGGAGAACATGCTAACTCCTTACAGACAGCACCCGTCGTCGGGATCGAACCCAAGTCTCTGGCCAAATTTACCACTTTGCCGCCCTGTTTTACAGTAGGAAAAACAAACCAAACGGCTGCAGGAACTCAGTAGGTCAAGCAGCACCTGTGAAGGCACAGTGATGGTTGATGTTTGGAGTCGAGACCTGGCATACGGGCCAACGCTTGCCTTGATTCCTACGGTAGTTGGATTTACCTGAACGGGTACAGAACTCTCTCCTTTGTCTTCTGATTCTACTGTTCCATTCTCCAAAGGCACTTTAGGGAGACAAAAAAAAAATCAATAACGTTCAATTGGATTTAGTGGACAAAGAACCGCAGATCAAAGCACTCCATGACATTAATTAGGGGATGTATCTGTACACAAAATGCTGGAGTCGACTTACTCTCCCATTCAATCAGAGCCGATCTATATCTCCTTCCTAACCCCATTCTCCTGCCTTCTCCCCATAACCATTGACATCTAAAAGGCCACTGTCATGTCAGACTATATCTGTATGCATTGTCGTTAAGACAGCCATATAACGGAACAGCACATCACTGGAACAGGCCCTTCTACCCCTCATATCCATACTGGACATGATGCTAAATTGAACTAATCTCTGCCTGACACATATTCCACACCCCTCCAACCCATATCTATATCCACACGCGGATCTAAAAGCCTCTTAAAAGTTACCATCCTATCAATAAATGCCATTAACTTATCTAAAATGTCACTATCATTTCAATAAATGCGACAATCTTCCTTTAGGAAGGAGATGAGGAAGAATTTTGTTAGTCAGAGGGTGGTGAATCTGTGGGTTTATTTGACACAGAAGGCTGAGGAGGCCAAGTCAGGGATATTTTTAAGGCAGAGATAGATTCTTGATGTGTACGGGTGTCAGGGGTTACGGGGAGAAGGCAGGAGAATGGGGTGAGGAGGGAGAGATAGCTCAGCCATGATTGAATAAACTTGATGGGCCGAATGGCCCTAATTCTGCTCCTATCACTTATGGCCTTATCTTATCAATAAATGCCATTATCATATCTAAAATACCACCATCGTATTGGACCATATCGTCTAATATAATTTTGTACATTCGTTTTGGACTTCACCCCAATATCCCCCCAACATTTACACCTCAGTTTGCAGTAATAGGTTCTCCGAGATCTTCACATCCTCCTCTCATTTTGTCCAGTTGGAAGCGAGGACTATCTCCCTGGGCCAGTTGTCTCCCACTGCGTGTGTGGGAAGGAACTTAGTTAAGAGTTAGATTTAGCTCTTCGAGTTAAGGGAATCAAGAGATATGGGCAAAAAAACGTATTGACTTTGGATGATCAGCCATGATCATATTGAATGGCGATGCTGGCTCGAAGGGCCGAATGGCCTCTACTCCTGCACCCTATTTTTTATGCCGATGAACTGCCGACGCTGGTTTAAACCAAAGATGGACGCAAACAGCTGGAGTGACTCAGCGGGACAGGCAGCATCTCTGGAGAGAGGGAATGGGTGACGTTTCGGGCCGAGACCACGGAGAGGAGGATGCTCCTCAAACTGTGGAGCTTCCTGGACAATACAGCTTACCTCCTCCATCACACACTGGTCAACCTGAGGAGCACCTTCAGCAACAGACTGGTTCCACCAAGATGCAGCACAGAACGCCACAGGAGATCCTTCCTCCCTGTGGCTATCAAACCGTAACAACCCCTCCCCCTTCGATCGTGGGGTAGACTGAGACTGGCTCCCCACCCCCTCCCCAATCTTTGCGTAATTTGTGTTCTTAACCATATAACCATATAACAATTACAGCATGGAAACAGGCCATCTCGGCCCTACAAGTCCATGCCGAACAAATTTTTTTCCCCTTAGTCCCACCTGCCTGCACTCATACCATAACCCTCTATTCCCTTCTCATCCATATGCCTATCCAATTTATTTTTAAATTATACCAATGAACCTGCCTCCACCACTTCCACTGGGAGCTCATTCCACACCGCTACCACTCTCTGCGTAAAGAAGTTCCCCCTCATATTACCCCTAAACTTCTGTCCCTTAATTCTGAAGTCATGTCCTCTTGTTTGAATCTTCCCTATTCTCAAAGGGAAAAGCTTGTCCACATCAACTCTGTCTATCCCTCTCATCATTTTAAAGACCTCTATCAAGTCCCCCCTTAACCTTCTGCGCTCCAGAGAATAAAGACCTAACTTATTCAACCTATCTCTGTAACTTAGTTTTTGAGACCGTTGGCAGGTCAATTTCCCTCCTGGGATGAATAAAGTTTGATGGTGCTGTATGGTATTTTCGGTGCGTTAATGGTTTAACCCAGGGGATTTGGTAGCTCACCGGTGTCTGTCTGAGCCTCACACTCCGCAGAGCTACTCGTCCCGAGGTCCGGCTCCTCCTCAATGTCTCCATTGTTGCCCTGCATTGAACAAGAAGGGGATGTCATTGGTGTAAAGAAAGCGAATGGTATGTTGGCTTTCATAGCAAGAGGATTTGAGTATAGGAGCAGGGAGGTTCTACTGCAGTTGTACAGGGTCTTGGTGAGACCACACCTGGAGTATTGCGTACAGTTTTGGTCTCCAAATCTGAGGAAGGACATTATTGCCATAGAGGGAGTGCAGAGAAGGTTCACCAGACTGATTCCTGGGATGTCAGGACTGTCTTATGACGAAAGACTGGATAGACTTGGTTTATACTCTCTAGAATTTAGGAGATTGAGAGGGGATCTTATAGAAGCTTACAAAATTCTTAAGGGGTTGGACAGGCTAGATGCAGGAAGATTGTTCCCGATGTTGGGGAAGTCCAGGACAAGGGGTCACAGCTTAAGGATAAGGGGGAAATCCTTTAAAACAAAGATGAGGAGAACTTTTTTCACATAGAGAGTGGTGAATCTCTGGAACGCTCTGCCACAGAGGGTAGTTGAGGCCAGTTCATTGGCTATATTTAAGAGGGAGTTAGATGTGGCCCTTGTGGCTAAGGGGATCAGGGGGTATGGAGAGAAGGCAGGTACGGGATACTGAGTTGGATGATCAGCCATGATCATATTGAATGGCGAATGGTGCAGGCTCGAAGGGCCGAATGGCCTCTACTCCTGCACCTAATTTCTATGTTTCTATGTTTCTAGACATGTCACCAACGGGAACAGGTGCTGGCCTCTCCAGCACACTCTGCCATCCAAGCACCCTAACTCATAAACCTCAAGGGGCTGTCCCACTTAGGTGATTTTTACGCCATCAGGTCGCCGAAAACTTTGATGAACGTTTGAAAAACCAGAGGCGAGCGGAAAAAGGTAACGACTCTTTGGGCGACTACTCACGACCCAACAGGCGTCACCCCGCGACATACTGCGTCTATGACGGGTGCCGGCAAGTCTCGGAAAAAAAACCCCGTAAGTGGGACAGGCCCTTTAATCTTCACTAGATCATAAATCCCTCTTGGTCTTGAGTAACTTGTCAGCTGATAGTGCTCACTTCCAACGTTCTTTAGTAACTTGTCAGTTTCTTTGTTGAACTAAATTAAGGCGCATGTTGCAGTCTTGACTGTTCTCAATCACTGAGGCCACTGTACATTAGATGTTGTGTTTCAGAAGGAAATGCAGATGCTGGAAAATCGAAGGTAGACAAAAATGCTGGAGTAACTCAGCGGGTGCAGCAGCATCCATGGAGCGAAGGAAATAGCTAACGTTTCGGCCCTTTGTCCTTCGCTCCACAGATGCTGCTGCACCCGCTGTACATTATACATCTAGACACTGTGAACAGCTCGATTGTAATCATGTATTGTCTTTCCGCTGACTGGTTTAGCGCGCAACAAAAGCTCATTGTACCTCGGTACACGTGACAATAAACTCAACTGAGTTTAGTTTAGTTTAGAGATACAGCATGGAAACAGGCCCTTCGTCCCATTGAGTCCACACTGGCCATCGATCACCCGTTCACACCGGTTCTATCTTACACTATTTTCTCAAGGGGCAATTTACAGAGGCCAATTAACCTCCAAATGCACGACTTTGGGGTGTGGGAGGAACCCGGAGCACCAGGATGAAACCCACACGGTCACTAGCGGAAACACAGCGTGGAAACAGGCCCTTCGATCCAACTTGCTCATACTGGCCAAAAATGTCGCAGCGACGCTAGTCCCACCTTCCCGCATTCGACCCAGGGGTGGTTGAGCCTCTGCTGGCCCGACCAAGCCGTGCGGAACAATAGACATAAAATGCTGGAGGAACTCAGCGGGACAGGCAGCATCTCAGGAGAGGCCAAGTCACTGGATGCTAGGGGCTAGTGGAGTCAAGGGATATGGGGAGAAGGCAGGCATGGGTTATTGATTGGGGACGATCAGCCATAATCGCAATGAATGGCAGTGCTGGCTCGAAGGGCCGAATGGCCTCCTCCTGCACCTATTTTCTATGTTTCTATGAGAGAAGGAAAGGGTGACGTTTTGGGTCGAGACCCTTCTTCAGACTAATGGGGAATATCCCACAGGGGAATACCTGGAGCAGGGCTTTATCAATCGAATTTGGAATGTGCAGGTGATGCACTCCGAGACATTAGATGTGGCCCTTGTGGCTAAGGGGATCAGGGGGTATGGAGAGAAGGCAGGTACGGGATACTGAGTTGGATGATCAGCCATGATCATATTGAATGGCGGTGCAGGCTCGAAGGGCCGAATGGCCTCTACTCCTGCACCTAATTTCTATGTTTCTATGTCACACTCACCAAATGCTTCGTTGGAGATTCCGAGAAGCTCCCAAAGCTCGATCTGCTCATCTGAGCGAGAGATGTCCCGAATCGGAGAGCTTCATACACTGGGTCCACCTTACTGCTTGTGGCTTCACACGGGGGAGAGAGAGAGGGAGAGAGAGGGAGAGAGGGAGAGGGAGAGAGAGAGGGAGGGAGGGGAGAGAGGGAGAGAGAGGGAGAGGGAGGAGAGGGAGAGACAGAGGGGGAGAGGGGGAGAGGGAGAGGGAGAGGGGGAGAGGGGGAGGGAGAGGGGGAGAGGGAGAGAGGGAGAGAGGAGAGAGAGAGAGAGAGAGAGAGAGGAAGAGAGAGAGAGAGAGAGAGGAGAGGGGAGAGGGAGAGAGGGGGAGAGGGAGAGAGGGAGAGGGAGAGGGAGAGGGAGGGGGGGAGGGGGAGAGGGAGGGGGGGGGAGAGGGGGAGGGGGAGGGAGGAGGGGGGGAGGGGGAGGGGGGAGGGGGGAGAGAGAGAACAGAGAGGGAGAGGAGCGGGAGAGAGGGAGGGAAATAGAGGGAGAGGGAGGGGGAGAGGGAGGGGGAGAGGGAGAGGGGGAGGGAGAGAGAGAGGGAGAGGGAGAGGGAGAGGAGGAGAGGGAGAGGGGGGGAGAGGGAGAGGGGGAGAGAGGGAGAAGGGAGAGGGAGAGGGGAGTGGGGAGCAGGAGAGAGAGGGAGGGGAGAGGGAGAGAGAGAGGGAGGGATAAAGAGAGAGGGGGAGGGAGAGGGAGAGGGGGAGAGGGGGAGAGGGGGAGGGGGAGGGAGAGGGAGAGGGGAGGGGAGGGAGGAGAGAGAGGGGGAGAGAGAGAGGGGGAGAGAGAGAGGAGAGAGAGGGAGAGAGAGAGAGAGGGCGAGGGGAGAGGGGGGGAGAGAGAGGGGGAGAGGGAGAGGGAGAGGTGAGAGGTGATAGTGGGAGGGAGAGGGAGAGGGGGAGGGAGAGGGGGGAGGGAGAGGGGGAGGGGAGAGGGGGGAGGGAGGGAGAGAGGGAGGGGGAGGGAGGAGAGCGAGAGAGGGAGGGGGAGAGGGGAGAGGGAGAGGGAGAGGGGGGGGAGGGGGACAGAGAGGGAGGGGGAGAGGGGGGAGAGGGAGAGGGAGTGGGAGTGGGAGAGGGAGAGGGAGAGGGGAGGGGAGAGGGGAGGGAGGGAGAGGGAGTGGGAGGGGGAGTGGGAGTGGGGAGAGGGAGAGGGAGAGCCGGGGGAGAGCGGGGGAGAGGGGGAGAGAGTGATATGTTGACATTAGTTTAGTGTAGTTTGTAGATGAAGCATGGAAACAGGCCCTTCGGCCCATCGAGTCCGTGCCGACCAGCACACAAACACCGTCCTACACACACAAGGAACAATTGACTATTTTTACCAAAACCAATGAATCTACTAAACCCGTACGACTTTGGCGAGTGGGAGTTAATGGGAGCCAGCGATAGAGTTGCTGCCTTACAGCTTTTCCAGTGCCAGAGACCCGGGTTCCATCGCGACTACGGGTGCTGTCCGTACGGAGTTTGCACGTTCTCCCCTTGACTGCGTGGATTTTCTCTGAGATCTTCAGTTTCCTCCCACACTCCAAAGGCGTACAGGTCTGCAGGTAAATCAGCTTGGTAAATGTAAAAACTGTCCCTCCTGTGTGTAGGATAGTGTTAGTGTGCGGGGATCGCTGGTCGGAGTGGACACGGTGGGCCGAAGGGCCTGTTTCTGCGCTGTATCTCTAAACTAAACTAAACTTACTGTCCTCAACTCTGATTCCTGTGTTGACTATCATGAACAGAGTCATAGAATCATAGAGTCATGGGGCATGGAAACAGGCCCTTCGGCCCAACTTGCCCAGCCTGTCCCATCTACACTAGTCCCACCTGCTTGCATTTGGCCCACATCCCTCCAAACCTGTCCTACCCATGTATGTTAGCATTCATAGCAAAATAATTTGAGTATAGGAGCAGGGAGGTTCTACTGCAGTTGTACAGGGTCTTGGTGAGACCACACCTGGAGTATTGTGTGGAGTTTTGGCCTGTTGGCCTTCATAACAAGAGAAGTTGAGTCTAGGAGCAGGGAGGTTCTACTGCAGGTGTACAGGGTCTTGGTGAGACCACACCTGGAGTATTGTGTACAGTTTTGGTCTCCAAATCTGAGGAAAGACATTCTTGCCATAGAGGGAGTACAGAGAAGGTTCACCAGACTGATTCCTGGGATGTCAGGACTTTCATATGAAGAAAGATTGGATAGTCTCGGCTTGTACTCGCTAGAATTTAGAAGATTGAGGTGGGCTCTTATAGAAACTTACAAAATTCTTAAGGGGGTTGGACAGGCTAGATGCAGGAAGATTGTTCCCAATGTTGGGGAAATCCAGAACAAGGGGTCACAGTTTAAGGATAAGGGGGAAATCCTTTAGGACCGAGATGAGAAAAACTTTTTTCACACAGAGAGTGGTGAATCTGTGGAACTCTCTGCCACAGAGGGTAGTTGAGGCCACACAGTTCATTGGCTATATTTAAGAGGGAGTTAGATGTGGCCCTTGTGGCTAAAGGGATCAGGGGGTATGGAGAGAAGGCAGGGATGGGATACTGAGTTTGATGATCAGCCATGATCATATTGAGTGGCGGTGCAGGCTCGAAGGGCCGAATGGCCTACTCCTGCACCTATTGTCTATGTTTCTACCTGTCTAAATGTTTCTTCAAACGTTACGACAGCCCCTGCCTCAACTACCTCCTCCGGCAGCTCGTTCCATACTCCCCGAATCTGTCTATAAGTTTCTGACTTGACTATCAGGGGAGACAGAGGTTGTAAAACTGCTGAACTTCTCATTTAATGCCACAATAATGAACGAAACCCAACAGAGCTGGTAAAATGAAACCCTGGCTTTTATAAAAATAGCTGGGTTATTTATTTCCATCGAGTGTGGGCCCTGGGGAAATCCAGCCCCACCGATATTACATCTGATGACACTCTGATAAAAGCTTCCAAGATCTGTACGATCTAACTGTTCTTTCATATTTGATGAGTTGTCAACGCAGTGAATAATCAGTTCTCAGTCCCAGTGGTGACTTGTGTCTCTCTCATCCCCGACACTGCTGTCATGTCCATTATCGACAGATCAGCCTTCAGTGTTTTTAGTTTAGTTTAGTTCACAGGGACACAGCTGGGAAAAGACAAACAGGCCACTCCTGCCAACCGAGTCTGCGTGGACCAGCGATATTACCCCCTCCACCGGCGCATCTCGTGCAGAATTAGACGGCCTGAGTCGCGGCAAACTGAGAGGTTTATCTCACCCATTGGCATGGCTTCTTTCACGACCCCGTACTGCTCGTGGATGAGGAGAGGCGAGCTGAAGTTCCGTCGGAATCCCATCGGCTACGCAACATGCAACAAGGAAAGAGATCGCACGTTAGCTTGGAAAGTGGCCATCGCCTCTCGACAGCGAATGTCGAGATCTTTCTCAACTACAGGTCTTCCCGGGACGGGCTGGACCGGCACCTCCTTTAATCAAGACAAAATGATGAGAGCGCTCTTAAACCCCTCCCCACACTGAACTCCCCCCGAACATGTGGTGCCTAGGTCAGGTGATCATCTCTCTTTCTCCACAGATGCTGCCTGACCGGATGAGTTACTCCAGCATTTTGTGTCTGTCTTCAGCAAAAACTAGCATCTGCAGTTCCTTCTAACACATTGAAATGGAGGCCGATTAGGAAAGGGGCAGATGCAGCGAGACCTGGGTGTCATGGTACACCAGACATTGAAGGTAGGCATGCAGGTGCAGCAGGCAGTAAACAAAGCGAATGGTATGTTAGCTTTCATTGCAAAAGGATTTGAGTATAGGAGCAGGGAGGTTCTACTGCAGTTGTACAGGGTCTTGGTGAGACCACACCTGGAGTATTGCATACAGTTTTGGTCTCCAAATCTGAGGAAGGACATTATTGCCATAGAGGGAGTGCAGGGAAGGTTCACCAGACTGATTCCTGGGATGTCAGGACTGTCTATGAAGAAAGACTGGATAGACTTGGTTTATACTCTCTAGAATTTAGGAGATTGAGAGGGGATCTTATAGAAACTTACAAAGTTCTTAAGGGGTTGGACAGGCTAGATGCAGGAAGATTGTTCCCAATGTTGGGGAAGTCCAGGACAAGGGGCCACAACTTAAGGATAAGGGGGAAATCCTTTAAAACCGAGATGAGGAGAACTTTTTTCACACAGAGAGTGGTGAATCTCTGGAAAACTCTCTGCCACAGAGGGTAGTTGAGGCCAGTTCATTGGCTATATTTAAGAGGGAGTTAGATGTGGCCCTTGTGGCCAAGGGGATCAGAGGGTATGGAGAGAAGGCAGGTACGGGATACTGAGTGGATGATCAGCCATGATCATATTGAATGGCGGTGCAGGCTCGAAGGGCCGAATGGCCTACTCCTGCACCTAATTTCTATGTTTCTATGAAATCAAGCATTCAGGTAATCAGTAATTCTATCAGTTCCAGCATTTAATAGACAGATGTACAGCATGGAAACAGGCCCTTCGGCCCTTTGACTCCCACACTGCAAATATCAGCCACCCATGTACTCGAATCCGCCACTAATCTAATCCAATTTAATTCCCTTCATATTGTTACCAATTCCCGCTGACTCGACCACTCACCTCCACACAAGAGACAATTTACAGAGGCCAAATAAACTGCAACATGTTGGAGTCTTGAGCAAGTCACAAAGTGCTGGAGTATCTGAAGAAGGGTCTGGACATTAAACGTCACCCATTCCTTCTCAAAGTCAAAGGTGCAGTGAAATGAATTTGCCAGCAGCGATACACTTAGGACCGAGATGAGAAAAATATTTTTCACACAGAGAGTGGTGAATCTCTGGAACTCTCTGCCACAGAAGGTAGTTGAGGCCAGTTAATTGGCTATATTTAAGAGGGAGTTAGATGTGGCCCTTGTGGCTAAAGGGATCAGGGGGTATGGAGAGAAGGCAGGGATGGGATACTGAGTTGGATGATCAGCCGACTCAGTATCCCGTACCTGCCTTCTCTCCATACCCCCTGATTCCTTTAGCCACAAGGGCCACATCTAACTCCCTCTTAAATATAGCCAATGAACTGTGGCCTCAACTATCTTCTGTGGCAGAGAGTTCCAGAGATTCACCACTCTCTGTGTGAAAAATATTTTTCTCCATTTCAGTCCTAAAAGATTTCCCCCTTATCCTTAAACTGTGACCCCTTGTTCTGGACTTCCCCAACATCAGGAACAATCTTCCTGCATCTAGCCTGTCCAACCCCTTAAGAATTTTGTAAGTTGCTATAAGATCCCCCCTCAATCTTCTAAATTCTAACGAGTACAAGCCGAGTCTATCCAGTCTTTCTTCATATGAAAGTCCTGACATCCCAGGAATCAGTCTGGTGAACCATTATTTATTTCATAGGCACTCTATGCTAGTGCATATCTTTGTACAAATTAGATGCACCTCCCTCCAGGTGTTACAATGGAAAATAAAAACCAATGTCGGTCTTTGTAACGAGGCCAGTTCTTCGTGGCTTGCGTCATGGGGCATAAATGGGCTGCTGCAAGTTAGAATGTCAGTGCCTCATTGTTGGCACATGTTAAACTTAGTTTAGTGTAGAGGTGCAGCGGCGGAAACAGGCCCTGCGGCTCACCAAGTCCACGGCAACCATCAATCACCTGCACACTCGTTATGTTATCCCAATTTCAGACGCTAATTAACCTACAAACCCACATGCCTTGGGCAGGAAGGTACCTTCGATTTTCCAGCAGTTCCATCTGCAGTTCCTTCTTGAATGCCTTGGGCAGCACAGTTCCTCTGCGGTTGAGTTGCTGCCTCACAGCGCCGGAGACCCGGGTTCCATTCCCACCTCGGAGTTTGTAACGTTCTCCCCGTGACCTGCGTGGGTTTTCTCCGGGTGCTCCGGATTCCTCCCACTCTCCAGACACGTACAGGTTTGTGCTCCGGTTTCATCACATGTTTCCGGAGAGGTGCCGGCTTATATGTTACATAGTGGCCCACCTGTAAATTTCCCCTCGTGTGTGTAGGAGAGTGCTAGTGTACGGGTCGGCGCGGACCGAAGGGCCTGTTTCCGCGCTGTACCTCTTAACAAAAAAGGCAAAGAAAGTCTTTGGAGTGTGGGAGGAAAGCGGAGAAAAGTAACGTGGTCACGGTGAGACTGTGGGAACACTGCACGGAACGGCACCCGGGGTCAGGGTCGAGGCAGCAGCTCCACCCGCTGCTCCGCGGTGTGCAGCGATTGTCCCTGTGTCTCACGCCGATGTCGGGTGCGAGTGTACCCCCCAGCTCTACACACCACTCACCAGCTTCCCCACACACTGTTGCCGGCAAGCGTCCTCTCCACACTGCGGGTGGGCGTTGATCTTGCACAGTTTACATCGCCAACCGCGCTTCGAATACCCTGCAAGCACAAAACATCAAAAGAAGTGGAGACACAAGACACAGCTTCCAACCCAGCAGTGTTAGCATTGACTTCTCCAATATCATCTAACTCCTGCATTCACTCCCCTCCCCTCCCCTCCCTTCCGCATCCCCAAATCCCCCACCATGGTCGTCCTACCTGTTCCGTACGGGAATGGAAAGTGACATTTCAGATAGTTTAGTTTAGCGATACAGCGCGGAAACAGGCCCTTCGGCCCACCGGGTCCGCGCCGACCAGCGATCCCCGCAAACTAGTGACATTTTTTACATTTATACCAAGCCAATTAACCTACAAACCTGCACGTCTTTGGAGTGTGTGGGAGGAAACCGAAGACCTCGGAGAAAACCCACGCAGGTCACGGGGAGAACGTGCAAACTCCGTACAGACAGCGCCCGTAGTCGGGATCGAACCCGGGTCTCCGGCGCTGCATTCGCTGTAGGGCAGCAACTCTACCGCTGCGACACCGTGCCGTCTATATAGCCATATACCCGATCAATAGCCATCTCTAGTGTGATGAAGGGTGCTGTCCCAAAACATTGTCCATATACCTCTGCAGATGCTGCCTGGCCAACTGAGTTCTTTTTCCTTAAACAACAAAATAAATAATACTCCGTGCCATCTGAAATTTGTGGAATCATGCCTGGTACATTCTCATCCAAATCACTGTATCACGATACTAAAGACCTCGTCGTTGCTATGCATTTCACTCATCTTCTCTGCCATCTGATGCTCTTTTTGGTCTCTTTTTCATCGCTAGCCTTTGTCACTTACTCAGCCTGGCTGCCATTCAACCCCTCCCCCTCACCTGTATCCACCTATCACCTGTGCAGGGAAGGAATTGCAGATGCTGGTTTAAACCGAAGATCGACGCAAAAGGCGGGACAGGAGGCATCCCTGGGGAGTGGGCGATGGGGGACATTTCGGGTCGAGACCCTTCTTCAGACAGGTCCGGGAAAAGGGAGACGAGAGATATAGAGGATGATGTAGAGAGGTAAAGAACAACGAAGGAAAGGTATGCAAAAAAGTTATGGTGATAAAGCAAAGAGGCTGCAGAATGGGAGTACGCCGTTCTTTTCCCACCCCCCCCCCCCCCCCCCACCCCACCCCCCAATCACTTTTAGAATTAAAAAAAAAAAAAAAAATCATCATAAGGTCATAATTGATTGGAGTAGAATTAGGCCATTCGGCCCATCCAGTTCTACACAGCCATTCAATCATACCTGATCTATCTCTCCCTCCTATCCCCATTCTCCTGCCTTCTCCCCTTAACCCCCAACACTCATACTAATCAAAAATCTATCTATCTCTGCCTTAAAAATATCCACTGACTTGGCCACTGCAGCCGTCTGTGGCAAAGAATTCCACAGATTCACCAGCGTCTGACTAAATAGTTTTCTCCTCATCTCCTTCCTAAAAGAACGCCCTTTAATTCTGAGGCTGTGACCTCTAGGCCTAGACTCTCCCACTAGTGGAAACATCCTCTCCACATCCACTCTATCCAAGCCCATCACACTATCTTTTGACCAACCTCAACCATCACGTATGCTGCCTGATCTGCCCGACATTAAGTCAAGTCAAGTTTATTTGTCACATACACATACGAGATGTGCAGTGAAATGAAAGTGGCAATGCTCGCGGACTTTTGTGCAAAAGACAAACAACAAAACAACCAAACAAACTATAAACACAATCATAACACACATATTCTTTTACATAATAAATAATAAATACATAATTAATAACACTATCCCACACACACACACACACACACTGGGGACAATATACTCATACACCAAGTCAATTAACCTACAAACCTACACGTCTTTGGAGTGTGGGAGCAAACCGAAGATCCCGGACAAAACACACGAGGTCACGGGGAGAACGTGCAAACTCCGTTCAGACAGTGCCCGTAGTCAGGATCGAACCAGGGTCCCCTACACTGCAAGGCAGCAACTCTACCGCTGCGCCACCGTGCTGCTCAATGTTTCACTTTTAGGGAGGATTGCAGGGGGGCGCAGATTCAGAATAAAGGGTCAACCAATAAAGATGAGGATGAGAAAGAATACTTTAGTTTAGTTTAGTGATACTGTGCGGAAACAGGCCCTTCGGCCCACCGAGTCCGCGCCATACTAACACTATCCTACAGAGGGTTACAGAGAAAGGTTGAACAAGTTAGGGCTTTATTCTTTGGAGCGCAGAAGGTTAAAGGGGGACTTGATAGAGGTTTTTAAAAATGATGAGAGGGATAGACAGAGTTGACGTGGAAAAGCTTTTCCCACTGAGAGTAGGGAAGATTCAAACAAGGGGACATGACTTGAGAATTAAGGGACTGAAGTTTAGGGGTAACATGAGGGGGAACTTCTTTACTCAGAGAGTGGTGGCTGTGTGGAATGAGCTTCCAGTGAAGGTGGTGAAGGCAGGTTTGTTTTTATCATTTAAAAATAAATTGGATAGTTATATGGACGGGAAGGGAATGGAGGGTTATGGTCTGAGCGCAGGTATATGGGACTAGGGGAGATTACGTGTTCGGCACGGACTAGAAGGGTCGAGATGGCCTGTTTCCGTGCTGTAATTGTTATATGGTTATATGGTTATACACTAGGGACAATTTGCATTTATACCGAGCCAATTAACCTAAAAACCTGTACGTGCGGGAGGAATCCGGAGATCATGGAGAAAATCCACGCAGTTCGCGGGGAGAACGTACAAACTCCGTACAGACAGCACCCGCAGTCAGGATCGAACCCGGGTCTCTGACGCTGCAAGGCAGCAACTCTAAGAGAGTGGTGAACCTTTTTAAAGCGTCTGTTGCTCACGAGAGCAGTGGAAGCAGAATCGTCGAATACATTCAAGACTGCGATCTATGGACCACAGTGGAGTACAACTTCAGTGAACAAGTCACAAAGTGGAAGCAAGGTCAACACACATCAGCCATGAGATAGTCAGTGGTGGAATAGGATGTAGTGTTGCAACCTGGACTTGTTTTTTTTTTCTTTATACGAATTGTAAATCAGTCCTCGTATCTCTTTTAATGTCCTGCTCATCACATTCTAGATGCCTCCGGTTCCAGCAGCCTGCATTATTTCAGCTGAAGGTCAGATGCTATTGATTACCTCAAGTGCCTTGTAAGATCTCTCAGCTGCCATGTCCACACAAAGCCCTGCCCTGATGCCATCAGTGAACACAACTACCTGGCAATTCAAACCTTTATCACGGATGGCTTGGAGTAAACAGAAGGCTGGCAGATGACCCACGGAATCTGTCCAAGGTTAAGTGGGCTTGAGATCAAGAGGATAGACAGAAGATGCTTCCAGTTCAGTTTAAGAAAGAACTGCGGATGCTGGAAAAATCGAAGGTAGACAAAAATGCTGGAGAAACTCAGCGGGTGCAGCAGCATCTATGGAGCGAAGGAAATAGGCAACGTTTCGGGCTGAAACCCGTAGGGTTTCGGCCCAAAACGTTGCCTGTTTCCTATAGTGGAGATTGAACTGCAGATGCTGGAAAATCGAAGGTAGACAAAAATGCTGGAGAAACTCAGCGGGTGAGGCAGTATAGAAACATAGAACATAGAAAATAGGTGCAGGAGTAGAGGCCATTCGGCCCTTCGTGCCTGCACCGCCATTCAATATGATCATGGCTGATCATCCAACTCAGTATCCCATCCCTGCCTTCTCTCCATACCCCCTGATCCCTTTAGCCACAAGGGCCACATCTAACTCCCTCTTAAATATAGCCAATGAATTGTGGCCTCAACTACCTTCTGTGGCAAGGAGTACTTTTTTCACACAGAGAGTGGTGAATCGTTGCCTATTTCCTTCGCTCCATAGATGCTGCTGCACCCGCTGAGTTTCTCCAGCATTTTTGTGTACCTTAAACTTCCTTACTTAATTACTTACTTACTGCCAACCATCTCCAAGCATCCACAGCCATCCAGAACCATGTACAACCATCTAACACTAGAACAATGGCCACAATGATGTAGACCAGTGCTTCTTAAACTGCTGAATGGTTCACCCAAGGGTGAATCAAATTATTTTGGGGTGAATTAGTTAATTTATGTTTTTCCCTCATATGACAAAATAAATTATATATCAATTTTTTACACAAGGGAAGAATGAGACGAAAATTACAAGAAAATGTAGTCGAGGGTGAATGAAATTTTGTGATAACGGCTAGAGTAGAAGAGACCAATCAAGAAGAATCCCTCAACACCTCCAAACTGATCAAAAAGGCACAGCAGCGCCTTTACTTCCGGAGGAGGCTCAAGAAAGCCCACCTGTCCCCCCGGATCCTGACCAACTTTTACCGCTGTACCATAGAGAGTATCCTGACCACCTGCTTCACGGTATGGTACAGCAGCTGCACCGTAGCGGACAGGAAGGCACTACAACGGGTGGTGAAAACCGCTCAGCACTTCATCGGTGCCCCGCTCCCTGCCATGGATGCCCTCCACCGAAAACGGTGTCTGAGACGGGCTGGGAAGATCATCAAAGACCCCTCCCACCCCAACCATGGACTGTTTGCCCTCCTCCCATCAGGGAGGCGGTACAGGAGCCTCAGGTCACGTACTAGTAGGATGAGGAACAGCTTCTACAATAATACAATTACATTGCTGAACTCGGAGTCCCGACGATAGATTTCTCCGGTCCCTCCATCCCCATTGTTTAATTATTCTGTATTTTTTGATTATTCTGTATCTTCTCTCTTTCCATTTTTAAAAAAATTCTTTTTGTACAACTACTACGGACTGACGCAAAACTGCATTTCGTTGTACTGATACTTGTATTTGTGCCATGACATTAAAGTTGAATTGAATTGAATATGGTCTAACTAGTAAATAATTGTTGGTTGTACACCAAAATTGCTGGAGAAACTCAGCGGGTGCAGCAGCATCTATGGAGCGAAGGAAATAGGCAACGGGTTTCGGCCCGAAACGTTGCCTATTTCCTATAGTGGAGATTGTTCAACTCTTTGCATGGAGCGAAGGAAATAGGCAACGTTGCCTATTTCCTACGCTCCATAGATGCTGCCGCACCCGCTGAGTTTCTCCAGCAATTTTGTGTACCTTCGATTTTCCAGCATCTGCAGTTCCTTCTTGAACACAATAATTGTTGGTTACCCAGTGAGATTAACGATGAGGTGCAGATGCATGCTGCAGCGCTCCGTTTCACTGGCCCGGGGAAGTCGCAGCCTGAAGCCGCGCGCGGTCTGCAGAGTTCCAGCTGCTGCGGCGTCTACAGCCCGGGATCACTCGTGGGGGACCCGGGGGAAGAAGAAGCCGCCATTGCCGGCCCGCGGATAACTTCTACCGCGGGCCCGGCATGGACTTACCATCACCCCTGGAGGGGAGCTTCGACCGCCGGCCCTGCAGTCTACGGTGCTTCTGGCTGCGGCGGGGACTTTAAACCTCAACCGCCGGCCTGCGGCCTACACAATCTTGAAGCCGCGGTCTCCGGTGAGGAAAGACCGATCCTGGACTGGACTCTGGACTCTGGTCCGGTCCACTGGGGGGGGGAATGGAGGAGGACGGCCAAAATTTTTTGTGCCTTCCACCACAGTGATGAATGCTGTGGTGGATGTTTATGTTACATGTTGTGTCCTGTTTACGCATTTTATTATTTTGTTAACCCATCTTTATGCTTTGTATGGAACTGATTTTTAAATTATGTAAAGCACTTTGGGGTCAATGAAAATTGACTATAAATATGCTATATAAATAAACTTATTATTATTATTATTATTATTCTATGCAGACTAACAATGTTAACCATATAACCATATAACAATTACAGCACGGAAACAGGCCATCTCGACCCTTCTAGTCCGTGCCGAACACATAATCTCCCCTAGTCCCATATACCTGCGCTCAGACCATAACCCTCCATTCCCTTCCCATCCATATAACTATCCAATTTATTTTTAAATGATAAAAACAAACCTGCCTCCACCACCTTCACTGGAAGCTCATTCCACACAGCTACCACTCTCTGAGTAAAGAAGTTCCCCCTCATGTTACCCCTAAACTTCAGTCCCTTAATTCTCATGTCATGTCCCCTTGTTTGAATCTTCCCTACTCTCAGTGGGAAAAGCTTGTCCACGTCAACTCTGTCTATCCCTCTCATCATTTTAAAAAACCTCTATCAAGTCCCCCCTTAACCTTCTGCGCTCCAAAGAATAAAGCCCTAACTTGTTCAACCTTTCTCTGTAACTTAGTTGTTGAAACCCAGGCAACATTCTAGTAAATCTCCTCTGTACTCTCTCTATTTTGTTCACATCCTTCCTATAATTAGGCGACCAAAAATTGTACACCATACTCCAGAATTGGCCTCACCAATGCCTTGTACAATTTTAACATTACATCCCAACTTCTATACTCAATGCTCTGATTTATAAAGGCCAGCACACCAAAAGCTTTCTTTACCACCCTATCTACATGAGATTCCACTTTCAGGGAACTGTGCACAGTTATTCCCAGATCCCTCTGTTCACCTACATTCTTCAATTCCCTACCATTTACCATGTACGTCCTATTTTGATTTGTCCTGCCAAGATGTAGCACCTCACACTTATCAGCATTAAACTCCATCTGCCATCTTCCAGCCCACTCTTCCAACTGGCATAAATCTCTCTGTAGACTTTGAAACTCTACTTCATTACCCGCAACCCCAATGTTGCATGCAACCAGGAATGCCTGGCTATTGCTTAGTGCCACACCAATGATACTGATGGTTCAGTCTGCAACATGAAACATACCTACAATCATGTGATGGCAGATGTCACAAAATGTGGGCTTTTTGAAGACAAATTCTTGAAAGGTGTGTGTCCTTACTGGTTTGAGGGGGATGGCCACGGGGTGGGACTTCCTCGCGGGTTGCTCGTTGGCTGTCGGGTCCACGGGCAGGACTGCACTAGGGGGGGTCGGTGGGGGTGTGGGTGGGGGAGGCAGGATCTCGGGAGGGAACTTCGCATCGCTGTTGGTCCGCTGGAAAAAGTTTTCCACACTCTTGCTCCTGAGGATGGTCTTGAAGGACAAGGATCTCTTCAGCCGTTGAAGCTACGGAGAGAAAAAGGGAAGAACTATGAAGACCACCAACGCTCGAAAACAAACGCGCCATTATTGAGATGGCTTCCCCCTGTATCAAAGGACTGTATTAAAGCAAAGTGCTGGAGTAACTCAGTAGTTTTAGTTTGAGAGATAGAGAGCGGACACAGGCCCTTCGGCCCATCAAGTCCACACTGACCAGCGATCCCCAACAAATTAACACGATCCTCACACAGAAACATAGAAAATAATAATAATAATAATAATAACTGTAAAGGAACCCTAACCCTAATAACTTTATTTGTTAAGCACCTTAAAATACAACCAAAGCTGACCAAAGTGCTGTACAGAAAAAAAATAAGCAAGACATCATAAAACAGGCAGAATAACAGAACATACAGCTAACACGAGGCGCATAAATTACATACGAAATTCAACAAAATAGGTGCAGGAGTAGAGGCCATTCGGCCCTTCGAGCCTGCACCGCCATTCAATATGATCATGGCTGATCATCCAACTCAGTATCCCGTACCTGCCTTCTCTCCATACCCTCTGATCCCTTTAGCCACAAGGGCCACATCTAACTCCCTCTTAAATATAGCCAATGAACTGTGTGGCCTCAACTACCTTCTGTGGCAGAGAATTCCAGAGATTCACCACTCTCTGTGTGAAAAATGTTTTCCTCATCTCGGTCCTAAAAGATTTCCCCCTTATCCTTGAACTGTGACCCCTTGTCCTGGACTTCCCCAACAACGGGAACAATCTTCCTGCATCTAGCCTGTCCAACCCCTTAAGAATTTTGTAAGTTTCTATAAGATCCCCTCTCAATCTTCTAAATTCTAGCGAGTACAAGCCGAGTCTATCCAGTCTAGTGATGATATACATTTTTGAACATTTACACATTAGTGATGATTTACATTTTTATACCAAGCCAGTTAACGTACAAACCTGCATGTCTTTGGAGTGTGGGAGGGAACTACAGCTCCCGGAGAAATCCCAAGTGGTCGCAGGGAGAAGGTAAAAGTCCAAGCCCCTACAGCACTCCCGTAGTCGGGATTAAACCTGGGTCTCCGACGCTGTAAGCGCTGTAAGGCAGCAACTCTACCGCTGCACCACCGTGCCACCGCGGTCAGCTATCCAGGTCCCTGGGGGAATGGATAGGCCACGTTCCGGGTGGGAACCCTTCTTCCCAATCTGAGTTAAGGGTCTGTCCACACTTGGGCGATTTTTTTTTAGGCGGTTGCCGGGGACTACGGCAATGGAATTCACCGGAGGCAGCGCCAGCGACCACCTACGCCATTCTGACGACAGCCAACGACAGCACCTACGACAGGAGAAGACAACCTCCGACAAACCCACGGTCGCTGAAATGTATTGAACATTTCAAAATCCAGCGGCGATCAGAAAAAACGCTACGGTTCTTTGGGGGACTGAGGAGACGACTCACGACCGTACAGACGACACCATGTGGTGACAGCCTAGTCACCGGCAGTCGCCTAAAAATGTCAGAGCAAGGGGGGGTCAGAGAGAGGGGGGGGGGCAGAGAGAGAGGGGGTCAGAGAGCGGGCGGTCAGAGAGAAGGGGTCAGAGAGAGATGGGAAGCAGAGAGAGGGGGGTCAGAGAGAGCGAGAGGGGGTCAGAGAGCAAGGGGTCAGAGAGAGCGAGAGGGGGTCAGAGAGCAGGGGTCAGTGAGCAGGAGTCAGAGAGACAACCCAGAAACATGCCCTTCAACCCAATTATCGTCCGTAGTGTGTGTGGGATAGTGTTGGTGTAAGGGGTGATCGCTGGCTGGCGTAGACTGGATGGGCCGAAGGGCCAGTTTCTGCGCTGTATCTCTAAAAGTCTAAACTTAGAGTTTGCAAACGTTATCAATAGACTGCTGGAAACCCCATAGAGAGAAAGAGAGCAGAGGTTTCAGACGGGTTGCACAGAGAAGATGGAGGGATCGTAAACCAATATCCCTTGCCCCGGGCGCTCCAAACAGCACGCACTATATGGGAATAGAATCAAAGCACTAACATAACACCTCATACGCAATCATGTTATATTCCATCTAGCTGAAAGTCTTGCAGTACTTCACTAAATGAATTATCATCCAACTAAATGAAGTGTTGAGTGCAGACCAAGCCACAAATTCTCCTGGAGACTGGTTGATGGCGTTCTCTGGAGTGGTGAATCTCTGGAACTCTCTGCCACAGAAGGTAGTTGAGGCCACAGTTCATTGGCTATATTTAAGAGGGAGTTAGATGTTGCCCTTGTGGCTAAGGGGATCAGGGGGTATGGAGAGAAGGCAGGTATGGGATACTGAGTTGGATGATCAGCCATGATCATATTGAATGGCGGTGCAGGCTCGAAGGGCCGAATGGCCTACTCCTGCACCTAATTTCTATGTTTCTATGTTCTTGAGAATCCACACAAACTCATCACACAGTAACAGCTCTCGACCCCAAACGCCATCTATTTCCTTCGCTCCATAAATCCTGCCTCCTCAAATGCTCTGGTTTCTACTATAGGAAATAGGGAACGTTTCGGGCCGAAACCCTTCCGGGTTTCGGCCCGAAACGTTGCCTATTTCCTTCGCTCCATAGATGCTGCTGCACCCGCTGAGTTTCTCCAGCATTTTTGTCCGCCTTCGATTTTTCCAGCATCTGCAGTTCCTTCGTAAACACAACGCAGATACTGGTTCACTAAGAAAAGACACAAAATGCTGGGGTAACTCATACAAACACGCACGCCTTTGGAGTGTGGGAGGAAACTAGAGCATCCAGAGTAAACCCAAGGACCACATACACACTCTGTACAGACAGCACCCGTAGTCAGGATCGAACCTGGGTCTCTGGCGCTGTAAGGCAGCAACTCTAACGCTGCGCCCCATTGTGATGGTTGTTAGGAAGAAACTTTAGACTCTACTTTAGACATTAGAGATACAGTGGAGATGGCCCTTCAGCCCACCGAGTCCGTACCGACCAATTGATCCCCGCACCCTAACACTACCCTACACACACTAGGGACAATTTACATTTACACCAAGGCAATTAATCTACGCAACTTGTACGTGGAGCGTGGGAGGGAAAACCGAAGATCCCGGAGAAAATCGATGCAGTCACGGGGAGAACGTGCAAACTCTGTACAGACAGCGCCCGTAGTCAGGATCGAACCCGGGTCTCTGGCGCTGCAGGGCCACAAGTCCACCTGTGCGCCACCGTGCCACCCAATGGCGATCGATACAGGTCGCAATGAAAGGCACGCTCTTAGATGTGACCTTAACCACCTGCCTTGCCCGAGACAACGTGTGCTTTGAGCAAAGTCTGATCTTCGGTTGGACAGAAGGGACGGATGGTGGGGTGGGGGGGGGGGGGGTGGGGGTGGGGGGGGCAGTGGGGGTTTTGCTGGCAGAGCAGAGCACCACAACACTGAAGCAACACAGATGGAAGCCAGCGCGCGCTCATTCCCCGAGCCTGCTTCTGAGCAGAACCCTGTCGGAGAGCTGGACTCAATCCAAAACCAGCAAGGCTTCTTACGGCTTAAGTGCATCTGATGCCGCAATGTATCAGCTATCTGAGGAAAGTGCTGGAATAAAAAGTTAGCACTTTGCTTCAAGGCTCGCTGAGCTTGTACTACAGTCACCATGTCGCAGTGTACCTCCACCCCACACAATTCAGTGGCACAGCAGCGACCATGAATAAGGATGAGCACAAGAGGTGCCCCCAAGCTAGTGACTGGTGGCATCCAGGTCGTCCACAGATTGCCCAGTGGATGCATCACAACATGGTTTGCAAATAGCTCCGTGCAAGACCGCAGGAAATTGTGGGCGCAGTCCACCCAAAACCCCACCTCCCTTCCATTCACACATCTCGCTGCCTCGGCAAAGGCCAGCCGCGTAATCAAGGACGACTCTTTCCTCTCACCTCTCCCATCGGGCAACAGGTACAGGAGTACAAAATGCGGGCCCAGATTCAGGGGCAGTTGTTACCCGACAACTGAACCATCCTATCACAGTTTAAGGATAAGGGGTAAATCTTTTAGGACCGAGATGAGAAAAACATTTTTCACACAGAGAGTGGTGAATCTGTGGAATTCTCTGCCACAGAAGGTAGTTGAGGCCACACAGTTCATTGGCTATATTTAAGAGGGAGTTAGATGTGGCCCTTGTGGCTAAGGGGATCAGGGGGTATGGAGAGAAGGCAGGGATGGGATACTGAGTTGGATGATCAGCCATCATCATATCGAATGGTGGTGCAGGCTCGAAGGGCCGAATGGCCTCTACTCCTGCACCTAATGTCTATGTTTCTATGTTTCTATCAACAACATGTCGCGGGGTGACACGTGAATGGCCGTGAGTAGTCGCCCAAAGAGTCGTACCTTGTTCTGGTCGCCGCTGGATTTTCAACATGTTGAACATTTTCGTAGACCTGCTGCGACTACGACGGGTGCCGGCAAGTTGCCGAAAAAAATCACGTAAGTGGGACAGGCCCTTTAAGGCGTCAGTGTTTTTTGCAGTAGAATTGTAGTTTATTTACTTATTGAATTATTTTTATTGCATATTATCTGTGTGCAGTGTGTTTACAGGCCTGTTATGCAGACCTCTTTAAATCCTCCCTAAAAACTCACTTTTATTCACTGGCTTTCGACACTGGCTGAGACATTGTTCCTGTTTTAGTGCTTTTAATGTCTTTTAATTTTTTTTGCTGTTTTTATAGTCCTGTCGTCTTAATGGTTTTAGTAGTTTGTAATAACTTTTTGTTGACTTCCCATGTACAGCACTTTGTGGTAACTGATGTTGTCTAAAAGCGCTTTATAAATAAAGTTATTATTATTATTATTATTATGCATGTGTCTATCTATTGTCCCGTAAACAGACACAAAGTGCTGGTGTAACTCTGCGGGTCAGGCAGCATCTGTGGAGAAATTTGACAGGTGATGTTTCAGGTTGGGACTCTTCTAGTGACCCTGGGCAAGTGAGTGAGGAACGGCTAATGGAGTTTAATCCAGATAACTGTAAGATGTTGAAGTCAAACCAGGGTAGGACCTTCACAGTGAACGGCAGGTCACCGAGGAGTGTCGGAGAGCAGATGGATCTAGGAACACAGGCACAGTTTACTGAAAATGGTGCGAATCATAGATAAAGGGGACTAAAGTTAAAGCACATGGCATTGGGGGTTCAGTATTGATGTGGATAGAGAACTGGCTGGCAAACAGGAAGCAAAGAGTAGGAGTAAACGGGTCCTTTTCTCAATGGCAGGCAGTGACTAGTGGGGTACCGCAAGGCTCAGTACTGGGACCCCAGCTATTTACAATATATATTAATGATCTGGATGAGGGAATTGAAGGCAATATCTCCAAGTTTGCGGATGACACTAAGCTGGGGGGCAGTGTTAGGTGTGAGGAGGATGCTAGGAGACTGCAAGGTGACTTGGATAGGCTGGGTGAGTGGGCAAATGTTTGGCAGATGCAGTTTAATGTGGATAAATGTGAGGTTATCCATTTTGGTGGCAAAAACGGGAAAGCAGATTATTATCTAAACGGTGGCCGATTGGGAAAGGGGGAGATGCAGCGAGACCTGGGTGTCATGATACACCAGTCATTGAAGGTAGGCATGCAGGTGCAGCAGGCAGTAAAGAAAGCGAATGGCATGTTGGCTTTCATAGCAAGAGGATTTGAGTATAGGAGCAGGGAGGTTCTACTGCAGTTGTACAGGGTCTTGGTCCAGGAGTATTGCGTGCAGTTTTGGTCTCCAGCTCTGAGGAAGGATAAGGGGGAAATCCTTTAAAACCGAGATGAGGAGAACTTTTTTCACACAGAGAGTGGTGAATCTCTGGAACTCTCTGCCACAGAGGGTAGTTGAGGCCAGTTCATTGGCTATATTTAAGAGGGAGTTAGATGTGGCCCTTGTGGCCAAGGGGATCAGAGGGTATGGAGAAAAGGCAGGTACGGGATACTGAGTTGGATGATCAGCCATGATCATATTAAATGGCGGTGCAGGCTCGAAGGGCCGAATGGCCTACTCCTGCACCTAATTTCTATGTTTCTATGTTTCTATGGTGATCTTCATCGGTCAAGGTATGGAGTATATAAGTTGGGATGTTATGTAATAGTTGTACAAGGCATCGGTGAGGCTGCATTTGGAGTATTGTGTTCAGTCTTGGTAACCGGGTATAGAATGGGTGTTAGACTCAAAATGCTGGAGTAACTCAGCGGGACAGGCAGCATCTCTGGGGAGAAGGAATGGGTGACGTTTCATAGAAACATAGAAATTAGGTGCAGGAGTAGAGGCCATTCGGCCCTTCGAGCCTGCACCGCCATTCAATATGATCATGGCTGATCATCCAACTCAGTATCCCGTACCTGCCTTCTCTCCATACCCCCTGATCCCCTTTAGCCACAAGGGCCACATCTAACTCCCTCTTAAATATAATAATAATAATAATAATTTTATTTATAGAGCACTTTAAAAACAAACATAGCTGCAACAAAGTGCTGTACATCACTAATCATTGACAAAAAAGTTAATACACACCAAAAATAACAATCAAAAGAAATAGTAGGAAAAGACATGTAAAATAAAGAAACATCAAAAACACCACAAACAGAAGCAAAGCCTCAGGCATGGTCAAAAGCCAGGGAGTACAAATGCGTTTTAACGCTGGATTTGAAGATGGACAGTGAGGGGGCCTGTCTGATGTGCAGCGGCAGGGTGTTCCAGAGTGCCGGAGCAGCAACAGAGAAGGCTCTATCCCCTCTGAGCCTCCGACTAGACCTCGGTACCTCCAGGAGCAGCTGACCAGCTGACCTGAGGGACCGGGCAGGAGTGTATGGGTGGAGCAGCTCAGAGAGGTAAGGCGGGGCGAGCCCATTCAGAGATTTAAAAACAAATAACAGTAACTTAAAATGAACCCGAAAGTGCACCGGGAGCCAGTGTAGGGAGGCCAGAATTGGCGATATGTGCTCCCTCTTTCGAGTCCCTGTTAAAAGGCGAGCAGCAGCATTCTAATGAATAGAATGAACTGGCCTCGACTACCCTCTGTGGCAGAGAGTTCCAGAGATTCACCACTCTCTGTGTGAAAAAAGTTCTTCTCATCTCGGTTTCGGGTCGAGACCCTTCTTCGGACTGGGTCTCGACCCGAAACATCACCCATTCCTTCTCGCCAGAGATGCTGCCTGTCCCGCTGAGTTACTCCAGCTTTTTGAGTCTACCTTCGGTTTAAATTAGCATCTGCAGCTCCTCTTTACATAGAATGGATGTTGCCAAGCTGGAAAGTACAGAGACGACTTATGCTGCCTGCCAGGACTTGAGCTGGAGCAAGAGACTTGGCAAGTTCGGACTTCATTCCTTGGAGAGCAGAAGGCTGAGGGCTGATCTTGTAGAATCACGAGGAGAATTGATAGGGAGAGGTTTTTACAAAGAGTTGGAGAATCAAGAACCAGAGGACATAGCTTCAAGGTAAGAAGAGAACCTGAGGGGCAACTTTTTCACTAAGAGGGGTGGTTGTTGAGGTGGGCACAATGACAAAATGTAAAAGACACTTGGACAGGTACATGGATAGGAAAGCTTTAGAGGGATATGGGCATATGGGACTAGTTTAGATTGAGCATCTCGGTCAGAATGGATGAGTTGGGTTGAAGAAAGACACAAAAAGCTGGAGTAACTCAGCGGGAGGGACAGGCAGCATCTCTGGAGAGAAGGGATGGGTGACTTTTCAGGACGAGACCCTTCTTCAGACTCTTTCAGTTGAGTTCAATTCAGTTGGGTTGAAGAGGCTGTTTCTATGCTGTGTGACTATCAGGTGGCTCCATCTGCTATCCCCATGGGCCAAGAGAGACGGGAATGACAGGGATATACAAAAGGCAAGATGTTTTCATGACAGATTAATGACTCTGCACACACAGAAATACTTAAATACTCAGACACAGAATGCTACAGCTTCATTAGATAAATTATTATGTATTCTCCTTTGATAATTCCAAATTGGCTTAAATGCCAAATTGTCTGATTCACTAACAGACGGGACAGCCTAATTAGTTTTAGGAACCGTTGCATATAGACCGTCTTTGTTAGAAACATAGAAAATAGGCGCAGGAGTAGGCCATTCTGCCCTTCGAGCCAGCACCGCCATTCAATATGATCATGGCTGATCATTCAGAATCAGTACCCCGTTCCTGCTTTCTCCCCATATCCCTTGATTCCCTTAGCCCCAAGAGAAAAATCTAACTCTCTCTTGAAAACATCCAGTGAATTGGCCTCCACTGCCTTCTGTGGCAGAGAATTCCACAGATTCACAACACTCTGGGTGAAAAAGTTTTTCCTCATCTCAGTCCTAAATGGCCGACCCCTTATTCTTAAACTGTGTGACCCCTGGTTCTGGACTCCCCCCACCCAATATGGGAAGCATTTTCCTGCCTGGGTTGCACGAAAAGCTTTGGTTTTATTCCTCGTTGTGGGTATTAGTTCATTGATTTTTTGACTCTACTATATATTATCAATGTGTGTTGCGCTTGCAGTCCTGTTGTGCTGCTGTAATTCATTGCACTCCAAACAGAATTTCATTGCAGACACAAAGTGCTGGAGAAACTCAGCGGGACAGGCAGCATCTTTGGAGAGAAGGAATGGGTGACGTTTCGGGTCGAGACCATTCTTCAGACTGTGTTTTGGTTTGATTTGATTTGATTTGCACAGGTAATCCATTTTAGGAAGCGTTGATGTGGGTGTGCGTGTGCGTGTGTACATACATGCACACATACCCACATGTGCGTGTGTATATATACGCATACACACACACATATATATATATATACACACGTGTGTGTGGGTGCATATATATACACGCTGAACTTTTTTTCTTGTTTATTATATTGGTTACAGTGTACTATGTTTACATATTGTGTTGTGCTGCTACAAGTAAGAATTGTATTGTTCTGTCTGGGACATTGACAATAAAACACTCTTAACTCTTGACTTGTGGGTCGACGTGGTGGAGATATTGCCGGTCTCATTCTCTTCAGTGACTGAATACACTTCAGTAGTTGCAAAACAATCTGGATCGTAGAAACAAGGAACTGCAGATGCTGGTTTACAAGAGGAGACACAGATTGCTGGAGTAACTCAGCGGGCCAGATGGCAGCATCGGAGCATTCTTCACAATGGTACATTCTGACAGCCACCAATATGTGTTATTCAAATTCGATTTTACACTGTGTCTCCGACTACATTTTATCTCCGTTAGCTTTGTTGTAACCTTCTCCCAACTAACAATGATCCGTTCTACATCTCCCCTGATCCCCCATCCCCTTTGTCCTGTTTCCACACCTTACGCCTCCTTATCTATACACTTCCTTATCTATGTGCTGCCCCCTCCCCTGACATCTCAGTCTGAAGCGGGGTCTCGACCCGAAACGTCACCCATTCCTTCTCTCCAGCGATGCTGCCTGTCCCGCTGAGTTACTCAAGGGGTTGGACAGGCTAGATGCAGGGAGATAGTTCCCGATGTTAGGGAAGTCCAGGACAAGGGGTCACAGCTTAAGGATAAGGGGGAAATCCTTTAAAACCGAGATGAGTAGAACTTTTTTCACACAGAGAGTGGTGAATCTCTGGAACTCTCTGCCACAGAGGGTAGTTGAGGCCACAGTTCATTGGCTATATTTAAGAGGGAGTTAGATGTGGCCCTTGTGGCTAAGGGGAGCAGGGGGTATGGAGAGAAGACAGGTATGGGATACTGAGTTGGATGATCAGCCATGATCATATTGAATAGCGGTGCAGGCTTGAAGGACCGAATGGCCTCTACTCCTGCACCTAATTTCTATGTTTCTATGTTTACTCCAGCATTTTGTGTCGATCTTAGTGTTATTCAAAGACACCTTTTAATCCTCTGGATGCTAAACTTGCTTGCTTGAAATATTCACTCAAAGAAAATGGTACAAGCTTCAATATGATTAATATTTCACCAAGATGATGCTGTTGCTTTAAATATCTCCCTGTGTGCTGTCAAAAACTAAAATTGTGGAATGGAAAATAAAATGGAGCTTGCATTCTGTTAAATTATAAATAGATGCCTTCGAGCTGTAATTATACATGGTTAAATTACAGTTAAAGTTACTCCCTCATCCCATCCACGTGCAACCCATTTCTCCAAGGTGGAGTATGCACCTCTGTAGAGGAGGACAGCCCAGACCATTCTACTGCTAGAGTTATCACGTTGATAAAGACTCGTAAGGATTTGCCCTCTCCCTTTTACAATGACCCAAAAGGATTCCGATCTAGTGCAGTAGTTTCTTCGGTCTGAACACTTCTTAAGAAGGGTCTCGACCCGAAACGACACCCATTCCTTCTCTCCAGAGATGCTGCCCGTCCCGCTGAGTTACTCTTTGTTAGGGAATGCTGCAGCTGGGGAAGTGCCCAAACTCAGGGAACACCGTCCAAGCCCCTGGGAGTTTGCCACACATTACCCAATGTAAACATCACTACCAAAAACACATCATACAGATCCTATACCCTTTTGCACCATTCAATTGGATTACAGAATGAATGATCAACTGGATATGTATCTCCCTCTCCCCTGACGTCAATCTGAAGAAGGGTCTCGACCCGAAACGTCACCCATTCCTTCTCTCCAGAGATGCTGCCTGTCCCGCTGAGTTACTGCAGCATTTTGTGTCTACCCAAGAGTGTATCATTGGTCTATGCAGTTTATTTTTGTCATGTGTAGCCAGATACAGGGAAAAGCCTTTTGTTGCAGTCGGTCCAGTCAATGGAAAGACAACACATGGTTACAATCAAGCCATCCACTGTACAGATAAAGGATATAACGTTAACGTTTAGAGCAAGATAAAGTCCTACAAGGTCAAATTAAAGGGCAGCACGATGCTGCCTTACAGCACCAGAGACCCAGGTTCGATCCTGACCACGGGTGCTGTCTGTATGGAGTTTGTACGTTCTCCCCGTGACCTGCGTGGGTTTTCTCTGAGATCTCTGGTTGCCTCCCACACTCCAAAGACGACAGTTAATTGGTTTTGTAGAAATTGTCCCTTGTGTGTGTGTGTGTGTGTGTGTGTGTGTGTGTGTGTGTGTGTGTGTGTGTGTGTGTGTGTGTGTGTGTGTGTGTGTGTGTGTGTGTGTGTGTGTGTGTGTGTGGGGGGGGATAGTATTAGTGTGCGGGGATCACTGTTGGGCCAAAGAGCCTGTTTCACTCGAAACTAAACTAAATGAATGAGAGTTCGAAGGTCTCCACTGAGGTAGATGGGAGGTCGGGACCGCTCTCAAGTTGATGGAGGGGGCTGTTCAATTGTCTGAAAACAGCGGGGAAGAAATTGACTCTGAATCTGGAGGTGTGCGTTTTCAAAATGGAACAGGGGAGAAGAGAGAGTGTCTGGGGTGAGACAGGTCCTTGATTGTACTAGTGACCTTGCGGAGGGAGTGTGAAGTAGGTAGTTGTGAGGAAGGACATTATTGCCATAGAGGGAGTACAGAGAAGGTTCACCAGACTGATTCCTGGGATGTCAGGACTGTCTTATGAAGAAAGACTGGATAGACTTGGTTTATACTCTCTAGAATTTAGGAGATTGAGAGGGGATCTTATAGAAACTTACAAAATTCTTAAGGGGTTGGACCGGCAAGATGCAGGAAGATTGTTCCCGATGTTGGGGAAGTCCAGGACAAGGGGTCACAGCTTAAGGATACTTAAGGGGCTGTCTGTTGCGCTAGTATGGGTGTTGCAGGCTGAAGGTATTGGTTTCCAGGCGGCTAGTATAGACATTGTGCGCCGTATGGATGCTTGGGCAGGCATCCAACTGTTGCAACAATTTTAAAAGCCAAGCCAAGGCAAGCAATTGGGCTGCAGACACCCGACAACCAAGATTCATTTTGTGAACACAAACCTGTTAAAAAGGACGTCCGTCGGCTCCATTTATACCTCACGCTGCCTCGGCAAGGCCAACCGCATAGTCAAGGACGAGTCGCACCCTGGCCACTCCCTCTTCTCCCCTCTCCCATCGAGCAAAGGATAAAAAAGTGTGAAATGCCTTCAGATTCAGAGACAGTTTCTTCCCAGCTGCTATCAGGCAACTGAACCATCCTAATTATGCCCCTGTCCCACTTAGGAAACCTGAACGGAATCCTCTGGAGACCTTGAGCCCTGCCCAAGGTTTCCATGAGGTTCCCGGAGGTTTTTGTCAGTCTCCCTACCTGCTTCCACTACCTGCAACCTCCGGCAACCACACGGAAACCTTGGGTTGGGGCGCAAAGTCTCCAGAGGTTTCCGTTCAGGTTTCCTAAGTGGGACAGGGGCATTACACGTATTGTCTTTCGGCTGACTGGATAGCAGGCAACAAAAGCCTTTCGCTGTACCTCGGTACACATGACAATAAACTAAACTAAACTCCGATGTTTAAGAAGGAACTGCAGATGCTGGAAAAATCGCTGCCTCACCCGCTGAGCTTCTCCAGTATTTTTGTCTACCGTAAACGCTACCTATAGCTTGTTTACTCTTCAGTCTCTAGAGTTCAGACATGAGCGTTCTGATCCAAAATGCTGACTCAGATTCACCTCTCCAGATGTGGCCTGGCCTGTTGTGTATATGCAGCAATTTTCTATTTTTAGTTTTGATTTGCAGCATCTGCAGTCATTTTAAAAAATATATATTTTTGTTTCATTGTTTTTATTTCAAACATTTATGATATTCCCTTTCCGTTCTTGGTTAACTTTGCTGGCTGTGAGAATTAATTATTAAGATGGGAGTCTGACAGCCTAGCTTTATTTTCAAAGCTAATTCTGTTTAAAAGGTTGAGCGAAAAAAATGTTCTGACAAACTTTTCTTTCCGTGCCTCAATCACCCGGGAGCTCCTGGGCGGCACAGTGGCGCAGCGGTAGAGTTGCTGCCTCACAGCGCCAGAGTCCCGGGTTCGATCCTGACTACGGGTGCTGTCTGTACGGAGTTTGTGCGTTCTCCCCGTGACCTGCGTGGGATTTTCCCGGATGTTCCAGTTTCCTCCCACACTCCAAAGACGTGCAGTTTAGTTGGTTAATTGGCTTCGATAAAGATGGTAAATTGTCCCTAGTGTGTAGGATAGTGCTAGTTTAAGGCGGTTGCTGGTCGGCACCGTCTCGATGGGCCGAAGGGCCTGTTTCCGTGCGGTATCCCTAAACTTCCATAATCTATTAATTTTGCACTGACGAGAATGATCCCAGCAATGAGTGGGTTAACATATGATGAGCGTTTGATGGCACTGGGCCTGTACTCGCTGGAGTTTAGAAGGATGAGGGGGCATCCCATTAGAAACATAGACAATAGGTGCAGGAGTAGAGGCCATTCGGCCCTTCAAGCCTGTACCGCCATTCAATATGATCATGGCTGATCATCCAACTCAGTATCCTGTACCTGCCTTCTCTCCATACCCCCTGATCCCCTTATCCACAAGGGCCACATCTAACTCCCTCTTAAATATAGCCAATGAACTGTGGCCTCAACTACCTTCTGCGGCAGAGAATTCCACAGATTCACCACTCTCTGTGTGAAAAATGTTTTCCTCATCTCGGTCCTAAAAGATTTCCCCCTTATCCTGAAACTGTGACCCCTTGTTCTGGACTTCCCCAACATCGGGAACAATCTTCCTGCATCTAGCCTGTCCAACCCCTTAAGAATTTTGTAAGTTTCTATAAGATCTCCCCTCATTCTAAATTCTAGCAAGTACAAACCAAGTCTATCCAGTCTTTCTTCATAAGACAGTCCTGACATCCCAGGAATCAGTCTGGTGAACCTTCTCTGTACTTTGAAACATACGGAACAGTGAAAGCTTGGATAGAGTGGATGTGGAGAGGATGTTTCCACTAGTGGGAGAGTCTAGGACCAGCCTCAAAATAGCCTCAAAATAAAAGGACGTACATTTAAAAAGGAGATGAAGAAGAATTTTTTAGGAAGGAGATGGGGAGGAATTTCTTTAGTCAGAGAGTGGTGCATCTGTGGAATTCATTCCCACAGAAGTCTGAGTCCAAGTCATTGGATAATTCTAAGGTGGAGATAGATAGATTCTTGATTAGTGCAGGTGGCAGGGGCGATGAGAAGGGAGGAGGATGGGGTTGAGAGGGGAAGATAGATCACCCATTGTGGAATAGACTTGATGGGCCAAATGGCCTAATTCAGCTCCTACAACCTGTGAGATTCACATATGGCCCAGACTCAGTTAAGGGTGACGAGTTTTCTGGAATTACAAATAGGGACTCGTGTGAAATATTTGAGCTTTTGGGAATTCGACAGGTTCATTTAATTTTAAACATGAGCAGGTTTTTATCTCCAAAATTCATTAAACCAAGTTCAAGTTGACAAACAGGTATTTAAACTCAGATTATAGGGTTGTTAGTTCCAGTAATAAATCCAGCTCACTGGAACCTTTGTAAATTACAGCAGGTTTTAACCAAACACACGCACAGCAGAGTTGGTAGTCCAAGGTTGAGAGACTCAATCTGAGACACCAATGGTGGCACAGCAGTAGAGTTGCTGCCTTACAGCCCCAGAGACCCAGGTTCGATCCTGACTACGGGTGCTGTCTGTATGGAGTTTGTACGACCTCCAGTTTCCTCCTTCACTGCAAAGATGTACAGGTTTGTAGTTTAGTTTGGAGATGCAGTGCGGGAACAGCGAGTCCGCACCGACCAGCGATCCCCGCACGTTAACACGATCCTGCGCCGGGGACAATTCCTTCCATTGTTACCAAGCCAATGATTCTACAAACCTGCACGTCTTTGGAGTGTGTGGGAAAAAACTAGAGTTCTCGGAGAAAACCCATGCGTGTCACGGGGAGAACGTGTGTACAGACAGCACCCGTAGCCAGGATCGAACCCGGGCCTCTGGCGCTGTACGGCAGCGAATCTACTGCTGTGCCACCGCTAATTGGCTTTGGTAAAATTGTAAGTTGTCCCTCGTTAGCGTGGGGTAGCGTTAGCGTGCGGGGATCGCTGGTCGGCGCAGATTTGGCGGGCTGAAGGGCCTGTTTCCACGCTGTATCTCCAAACCAAACTACTAGAACATGGTGTTCAAGAAGGAACTGCAGATGCTGGAAGATCGAAGGTACACAAAAATGCTGGTGAAACTCAGCGGGTGCAGCAGCATCTATGGAGCGAAGGAAATAGGCAACGTTTCGGGCTGAAACCCATAGGGTTTCGGCCCGAAACGTTGCCTATTTCCTATAGTGGAGATTGAACTGCAGATGCTGGAAAATCGAAGGTAGACAAAAATGCTGGAGAAACTCAGCGGGTGCAGCAGCATCTATGGAGCGAAGGAAATAGGCAACGTTTCGGGCCAAAACTCTTCTTCAGACTGATGGGGGGTGTGGGGGGGGGGGGGGAGAAGGAAGGAAAAAGGGGGGGGGGGGGGCCCGAGGGGGGGGGGGGATGGGAGGAGACAGCTCGAGGGTTAAGGAAGGGGAGGAGACAGCAAGGGCTAGCAAAATTGGGAGAATTCAACGTTCATGCCAACCGGACGCAAGCAACCCAGGCGGAATATGAGGTGCGTGGTATTGCACCTAGAACATGGTATTGTCATGGTTTAAGAGGGAGTTAGATGTGGCCCTTGTGGCTAAGGGGATCAGAGGGTATGGAGAGAAGGCAGGTACGGGATACTGAGTTGGTTGATCAGCCATGATCATATTGAATGGCGGTGCAGGCTCGAAGGGCCGAATGGCCTACTCCTGCACCTAATTTCTATGTTTCTATGTTGTGCAATGGAGTGCCGCCCCTAACATGGTTTAAATAACGGCCTCCACGTCCTTGATAGGAATGGTCAGCTGTGTACGTGTGCCGAGGAATTGCAAATGCAGTTTAATTCCGATAAGTGCACAGGGTTACGTTTTGCAAGTCAAACCAAGGAAGGATTTTTACAGCGTTGAGCAGAGCTCTGGGGAGTATTGTAGAACAGAGGGTCCTAGTAGTAGATCCCTGAATGTGGCACCACAGGTGGGGAGGGTGGCGAAGGCTGCCTTTGCCATGCTGACCGCCATCACTAAGGGTATTAGAGTCGGGATGTTCCACTGGCGTGGCATAAGACATTGGCAAGCCTGCACATGGAGTGTCTGAAGAAAGGTTCAGATGTCACCCATCCTTTTCCTTCAGAGATGCTGCCTTGTCCCGCTGAGTTACTCCAGCACTTTGTGTCCATGTGTAGGGAGGAACATGCAGATGCTGGCTTAAACCATAGATACAGGCAAAAAGTTGGACTAACTCAGCGGGTCAGGCAGCATCTCTGGAGAAAAGGAATGGGACATTTCGGGTCGAGACCTTTCTCCAGATATCTTTGGTATAAACCAGGCTCCGCAGTTCCTTCCTACTCATGGAGTAGTGAGTTCACCTTTGGTGACCCTGCTTACGAACGCTATTTCCCTCTTCAGATGCACATTTGGGGTTGGGACCTTTCTGTACCTTGGGTATGCAATAGACTATAGACAATAGGTGCAGGAGTGAGGCAGTGTCTATGGAGCGAAGGAATAGATGACGTTTCGGGTCGATGCCCTTCATCAGTCTGAAGAAGGGTCTTGACCCGAAACATCACCTATTCCTTCGCTCCATAGACACTGCCTCACCCGCTGAGTTTCTCCAGCATTTTTGTCTATCTTCGATTTTTCCAGCATCTGCAGTTCTTTCTTAAACATAGTTGCAGGAGTGGGCCATTCAACCCTTCGAGCCAGCACTGCCGGTTCCAAGGTAAGAAATTCACTGTGCCTTGTCACATTTGGACAACTAAGTTACAGAGATAGGTTGAATAAGTTAGGTCTTTATTCTCTGGAGCGCAGAAGGTTAAGGGGGGACTTGATAGAGGTCTTTAAAATGAAGAGAGGGATAGACAGAGTTGATGTGGACAAGCTTTTCCCTTTGAGAATAGGGAAGATTCAAACAAGAGGACATGACTTCAGAATTAAGGGACAGAAGTTTAGGGGTAACATGAGGGGGAACTTCTTTACTCAGAGAGTGGTAGCTGTGTGGAATGAGCTTCCAGTGGAAGTGGTGGAGGCAGGTTCATTGGTATCATTTAAAAATAAATTGGATAGGCATATGGATGAGAAGGGAATGGAGGGTTATGGTATGAGTGCAGGCAGGTGGGACTAAGGGGAAAAAATTTGTTCGGGACGGACTTGTAGGGCCGAGATGGCCTGTTTCCGTGCTGTAATTGTTATATGGTTATATGACATGAAGTATTCCTATTCCGATGCAGAGATGCTGCCGGCCCTGCTGAGTTATTCCAGCTCTTTGTGTCCTTCGATGGTTTTCTGGTGTTCCCTGAGGTGAAGATAAAGCAGTGACTCTGAAGCCCGATGACCCGGGCAGCCAGGAGCAATGGCGGGCAGATCAGAAAGAGTCGCGTAGGCAAAAACATTTAAAGGGCGAGAATGAAACGATGTGAATTTCTTCCCCCGAGAAATCGTAGGTGCCCTTCTGGAGCCAATCCCCAAAGAGAAGGAAGCACGAGGATTGTAAACTGCCCTCAGGAAGCTGCACACATTCCCAGGAGATGTCACTTCAAGTTACAACGATCAAACTCCAGGCTAGCTGGATTATTTGAATGCACTAGAGGTGATATTCCAAGCACACAGAGTACTTGCACCATTTATGATCAGACTTTTTCCTTTAAAAACTAAAATCAAAGCTTAGGATAAAACTGTTGATTGGTTCATAAATTCACAAGTGATAGGAGCAAACTTAGGTCGTTCGGCCCATCAAGTCTACTCCACCATTCAATCAAGGCTGATCTATCTCTCCCTCCGAACCCCATTCTCCTGCCTTCTCCCCATAACCCCTGACACCTGTACGAAACGAGAATCTATCTATCTATCTCAGCCTTGAAAATATCCATTGACCTGGCCTCCAGGGCTTTCTGTGGCAATGATTTCCACTGATTCACCACCCTCTGACTAAAGAAATTCCTCCTCATCTCCTTCCTAAAGGAATGTCCTTTAATTCTGAGGCTGTGACCTCTGGTCTGAGACTCTCCCACTGGTGGAGACATCTTTGCGGAGAAAATAGTTTGGAATTTATGAAAATAGGTGGAGTAGGCCATTCAGCCCTTCAAGCCAGCACCACCATGCAATATGATCATGGCTGATCATCCAGAATCAGTACCCCTGTTCCTGCTTCCTCCCCAAATCCCTTGATTCCATTAGCCCGAGGAGCTCTATGCAACTCTCTCTTGAATACATCCAGTGAATTGGCCTGTGGCAGAGAATTCCCCAGATTCACAACCCTCGGGCTGAAAAAGGTTTTCCTCATCTCATAGAAACATAGAAAATAGGTGCAGGAGTAGGTCATTCGATATGATCATGGCTGATCATCCAACTCAGTATCCCTTCCCTGCCTTCTCTCCATACCCCCTGATCCCTTTAGCCACAAGGGCCACATCTAACTCCCTCTTAAATATAGCCAATGAACTGGCCTCATCTACCTTCTGTGGCAGAGAATTCCAGAGATTCACCACTCTCTGTGGGAAAAAGTGTTTCCTCGTCTCCGTTCTAAATGGTTTACTCCTTATTCTTAAACTGTGTGGATCCTGGTTCTGGACTCCCCCAACATTGGGACCATGTTTCCTGCCTCTAGCGTGTCTAAACCCTTAACAATCTTATTCAATATGTTTCAATGAGATTCCCTCTCATCCTTCTAAACTCGATAGTGTACAAGCCCAGCTGCTCCATTCTCTCATGGTGTGGGAGTGGTCCATAACACAAGACCCCACTTCACTCAACACAACACAACAGGACCCTGTTAGTCCCCGTTGTGTAAAAAATGATTTTCTCATCTTGGTCCTAAAAGACTTCCCTCGTATCCTTAAACTGTGACCCCTAGTACTGGACTTCCCCAACATCGGGAACAATCTTCCTGCATCTAGCCTGTCCAACCCCCTAAGAATTTTGTAAGTTTCTATAAGATCCCCCCCTCAATCTTCTAAATTCTAGCGAGTACAAGCCGAGTCTATCCAGTCTTACTTCATATGAAAGTCCCGACATCCCAGGAATCAGTCTACCGAACCTTCTCTGTACTCCCTCCATGGCAAGAATGTCTTTCCTCAGATTAGGAGACCAAAACGGTACGCAATACTCCAGGTGTGGTCTCACCAAGACCCTGTACAACTGCAGTAGAACCTCCCTGCTCCTATACTCAAATCCTTTTGCTATGAAAGCTAACATACCATTCACTTTCTTCACAGCCTGCTGCACCTGCATGCCTACTTTCAATGACTGGTGTACCATGACCCCCAGGCCTCGTTGCATCTCCCCTTTTCCTAATCGGCCACCATTTAGATAATAGTCTGCTTTCCTGTTTTTGCCACCAAAGTGGATAACCTCACATTTATCCACATTATACTGCCATGCATTTGCCCACTCACCCAGCCTATCCAAGTCACCTTGCAGCCTCCTAGCATCCTCCTCACAGCTAACACTGCCCCCCAGCTTCGTGTCATCCGCAAACTTGGAGATGTTGCATTCAATTCCCCTGTCAAAATCATTAATATACAGTATATTGTGAATAGCTGGGGTCCCCCAGCCTTGTGGTACCCCACTAGTCACTGCCTGCCTTTCTGAAAAGAACCCGTTTACTCCTATTCTTTGCTTCCTGTCTGCCAGCCAGTTCTCTATGGCTGATCATCCAGAATCAGTACCCTGTCCTGCTTTCTCCCCAAACCCCTTGATTCCATTAGCCCGAGGAGCTCTATCTAACTCTCTCTTGAAAACATCAAGGGAATTGGCCTCCACTGCCTTCTGTGGCAGAGAATTCCCCAGATTCACAACTCTCTGGCTGAAAAAGCTTTTCCTCATCCCAGTCCTAAATGGCCGACCCCTTATTCTTAAACTGTGACCCCTGGTTCTGGACTCTCCGAACAAGAGGAACATTTTTCCTGCATCTGGCATGTCCAATTCCTTAAGAATTTTGTACGTTTCTATAAGGTGCCCTCTCATCCTTCTGAATCCCTGTGTGTTCTTTATTTCCAACTCATTTTCTTAAATTATGGAAAGCAACTTAAAGGAGGAAATCAGATGTCATGCGAAATAATGAGAAGATTAGCAGAACACAGCTCGATCACAAGACATGCGACCACAGTTCTAATGGTGCATTTGTAATAACCATTTACTGCGAATACAGATGACTATGCTAGAATATTTATGAGTAGATGTTTAAGTTTGCTCTCAAATATTTAGTGACAGAAAAAATTAGTGGTATCGTTAATTGTTAGGCAAAGAGGTTCTTAAATCCATGACTCCTGGATATCATTGTGATCAAATCAGGATCATCTTTTAACCATTAATGCCCTGTAATCTTACAATGTACTTGCACATAGATTCTTTTCAGATTATTAAGGGTTTGGACACGCTAGAGGCAGGAAACATGTTCCCGATGTTGGGGGAGTCCAGAACCGGGGGCCACAGATTAAGAATAAGGGGTAAGCCATTTAGAACGGAGACGAGGAAACACTTTTTCCACACAGAGAGTGGTGAGTCTGTGGAATTCTCTGCCTCAGAGGGCAGTGGAGGCCAGTTCTCTGGATACTTTCAAGAGAGAGCTAGAAACATAGAAACATAGAAATTAGGTGCAGGAGTAGGCCATTCGGCCCTTCGAGCCTGCACCGCCATTCAATACGATCATGGCTGATCATCCAACTCAGTATCCCGTACCTGCCTTCTCTCCATACCCCCTGATCCCCTTAGCCATAAGGGCCACATCTAACTCCCTCTTAAATATAGCCAATGAACTGGCCTCAACTACCCTCTGTGGCAGAGAATTCCAGAGATTCACCACTCTCTGTGTGAAAAAAGTTCTTCTCATCTCTAATAGCTAGATAGGGCTCTTAAAGATAGCGGAGTCAGGGGATATGGGGAGAAGGCAGGAACGGGGTACTGATTGGGGATGATCACATTGAATGGTGGTGCTGGCTCGAAGGGCCGAATGGCCTCCTCCTGCACCTATTGTCTATTCCTAACGAGTACACATTCCAGAAAATCATCTCAACACAATATGTGACAATGGAATTTAATGGAGAACAGAAAAACTGCCAGCGCATGAACAGGCCCACCATCTCTTTAGGCCCATCGCAAATTTTCCCAAACGCCACCATTGTATCGGCCTTCACGACCACCACTGGAGACACACTCGAGGCACCTGCCACCCTCTGAGGGAAAGAAATTGCCACTTTCACCTTCAAGCTATAACCACTAATCCTTGCCATCGCCACTCTGGGAGAAATCTTCTGCCAGCAACTCTTTCTCAGCCCCTCAATGCCGAACACTTCAATCAGGCCTTCCCCCACCCTCCCCCCACCACCCTCCCCCACCCTCCCCCATCTACAGACCTTCCCTTGTCAGCCAATCCCCAACTAATCCAAGCACCACTTCAGCTACCTCAGTCGCCCAAGCACACTAGTAGGTTAATTATTCGAGAGGGCCTGTCCCACCTGGTGATTTTTCGGCAACTGTCGGCATCATTGGCTGATGAATGACGTCACCGAAAAAAGTCGCGGCGTGAAGACGTATTCACGCACGTGACACAACGTTTTTTTGTCGCCGCTGGGTTTTGAAATGTTCAAAATCTTTCGGCGACCCTGATACGCCAGTCAAGGACGCCTGCAGTCGCCGAAAAAAATCGGCCAAGTGTGACGGACCCCTTAAAGGCTTCACCAATAACTCTTCGCCTCTGGAGATGCTGCTTGACCCCACTGAGTTATTCCAACACTTTGTATGTATTTAGCTTAGTTTAGAGATACAGCGCAGAAACAGGCCCTTTGGCCCATCTAGACCAGCCATCACCGCACACCAATGCT